>NC_089581.1:81432850-81643239 GCF_019320115.1 Miscanthus floridulus
ACCAAAGTTGTTCCTTATGATATTCTAAACATTTTTAAGGTACTCCGAAGGTTCCATAAACAATTTATACCTTGGTTACATGCAAACCCTAACATAAGTAAGGCAATTAAGTAATAACACATGCAATATAAGCCAACAAAGGGATACTAATTGATATGCTCATGCATGCTCAATGATGCTTGTGATCATGCAATGTCAAGGTTAGATGCATGCTTAACACCTAGGGTGTTACAGAGACAACCAAGATGAATTAGCAACATAGCATAAGATTTTTAGAGAAGTTCATCCCCCACACTTGAAATTTGCAAGGCAAAATCAAGTTTGGATGGATGTGATTCAATGTTGCATGATGGTTGGTTGGACATACCTGGCATTGTCATCCTTCATTTTTTTTTGCTTCAAACCTAGAAAGGTTAGTGACAAAAATACCCAAAGAAATATTTTCATAATTATATTTCTAGACTTATTTTACATGGGTATCACAGCGGAAGGTGAAAACTCATATTATGTCCCAAAAATGCTTGCTTTAGGACAAAAGCTCGTTCTTGGGAAACCTTCTAATTGCACTCAAGTTGGTGAAAGTGGTTTCCCCTCCAACATTAACCTTTGTGTACCTATCTCAAGATTCACACAATGAGAGCTGCAATATTTATGATAAACATATGCATCTGCAACCACCCTTTCAAAGTTTTTATGAACAAGGAGAATGACGGGGTTGAAGATCTCGTGTGTGGCAATGTTGGAGAGACCAATTAATTCAGGAGTTTTCTCATGCGAGCATGGATTTGATGAGGTGTTCATGAAATAACTTTCATGCTCGTTGATGTTATCTTCCTTTTCAAGCTCTAAGGGTGTTTCTTCATGAATGTCTATACGCGAAAACATTGTCTCCATCATTCTATGCCTATGACATTCATTGGACATTTTACTGTCCAAGATTTCCCATGAATTGGTGGCTCTTGGGTTGATCTCGTCTAAGGCCTCCTCCAAACTTGGATGAGTCATGTTTATTAAAGAGATTGATTTAAGCTCACCGTTTGGATCTAAGCCAAGTTTGGATTCTACCCATAAGGCTTCGTCCTTGTCCATCCATTCTTTAGCAACGACATAAAAGTTCTTAATACATTCCAGCCATTGTTGTTGCTCTTTTTGGTCATCCTTGTGGCCTTTATGATTCCTATGCTTTGGTTGTCTTAGTGTATTTCTAGGGTCATCATGAGACTTAGGAGAGAGAGCATAAGAGTGATCATTGGGGTCAAGGATGGGTTGAAAGATGGGTTCAGATAAGACATCTAATGTGGACATAGAAGGGGAGAGGATAGGAGTGGCTTCTAAATGGCTTGGCTCTCCTTCTATGGCATTACTAATCATGCCATCCTTGAATTCTTCCTAATGTCCTACATGGGAATAAGGACGCTTTCTAAGAGATCCCTTCTTGAGAGGATCTGATTTATATTCACTCAAAGGTCTCTTATGAAGATGAGAATTTAATGTTCTCCTAAAATCAACACCAAAGGGGTTATCCTTAATTTCAACAAGGATTTTGAAAGGTGGAATTCCTTCTTCTCTTGGAGGATTTTGGGGTATTGGTGGTTCGGGATTGATAGTTAAATCTTGGGATTGGAGTGGTTGCAATTTGGCTATCAAAACTTCCTCTACTTGATCAGAAGATGATTTCTTCTCTTTCTTAGGGAGTACATTATGAATGCTAATGTAGGGAGTCTTTCCACTAATTCTATCAAGAATAGCCCTTGCTTCACTAGTAGACAAATGAAGGAAACCTCCTCTAGAGGCTGCATCAAGGGATTCTATGGAATCCTTGCTAAGACCCATGTAAAAATGTTGAAGAAGTATAGGGTCTTGAATGGCAAGGTCTAGGCCAGTGATGATGAGTTTATTAAAAATGATCCCACGATGTACCAAGAGATTCTTCTTCTAGTTGTCTAAAATTTAGAACCTCTTTCCGAAGGCTAACCGCTCTAGAGATGGGAAAAAACGTAAATAAAATTTAGAACATAATGTTTCCCAATCTCCTTGCATACTTCTTACGGTTTGACTATACCATTGTTTAGCTCTTCCCATCAAAGAGAATAAAAACAACTTCCATCTTACATTTTTGTCAGACATGCCAGCGATACGCAAGCATGCATAGGTCTATTCAAACTCTTATAGGTGTGAATATGGGTTTTCATCGCCTTCTTCCAAGAAGGATTTATCCTAAATTAATTTCATAAAACATGGGTGCAGCTCATAGCCAGGTATTAGGATGGGGTCTAAAGATTTTGGTGGCCCTAGGCTTGCGCTCGTGGGTTTAGCATATTGACAGATAGGAGTCAAATCCATGCTAAACGAAAAAGTAAAAGAAAGAATAAAAGATAAAAGGTTAAGCTAGGTTTGTAGTTAATTTAGCTACCGTTTCCCCAGCAACGGCGCCAGAAACCTCGTTGGTATTTATTAACGCACACAGATAAATCCGTAAGCGCACGAATACCGCTTGTAGCTTTCACCCGGAGGTATTCCAAGTATCATATCCATAGGGAAACATGTGAGACTAACTATGGTCTAACTTAACTAAGGGTAGCAACAAGGTTAGGATAAATAGGAGCGTAGAGAGGATAACTAAAGTTCTCTAGTTCTGACTTGGGTAAGCTTATGTCTTCTACTATTCAACTGGGGACATTACTAGGGAAAGGCACCAGTAGAGGATGCTTTCCTTCACAACCGCGTCCTACATGCGCCTACAGACAAGAGGTGGACTACAAAGGATCAACAAAGCTATATAGTATAGGCTATATAGAACTTATGTCACTCATGTGATTTGCCATCTTTTGGAATGCAGGGTGCATCCATGATTAACCCAAGTCTAAGCACCATGCTTACACTTACGATTAATACTCTACTCACTCTAGAACAGGAATACAGCACTCAAAAGAGTCGTGATCCTGCTGAACAATATAAACAAGATGCTTACTTGAATTAGAAGTTGATTACCAGAGATATCTTGAAGGCAAGCTCAAGTAGAACTTGGATCCACCAAGGTACAAGCCATAGAGAGAGCACCGATAGGCCGACACCTCCTTCAAACTCTTTCATCGCTCTCTATCTTATTATTTCTATTTATAAGACTAGATCCTATAGAGGACTAATCTTCTCTTGATAGCTAGCTCTGATCCTGATGAGGTGAATATTAATTAGGGTTTTAGGATGGCTCTAAGGAGGGTGGTAGGGGCTGGTATATATAGGCCGAAGCGTCCAACGTGAGCCCTTGGATCAAACTGATTTAATTGACGACGTAGATTCAACCTAGGAGGCGGTGGGGAACCGACATAGCAACAGGAGGTGACATGGGGGCCCACAAGTTGGGTGGCTTCTAGGTGGGTCTGACCGACCCCACATGTCAGAGACACGAGCTTTGCTTCAGTGATTCAGCTTTTGGAGTCTTCTAGAGTCTTCCCATGTCCCATTATGCGGCGGAATTTCAGTAATTTCCTTTAACGAATAGGTCTCCCTTGATGTTTTTCTGGATAAACCTTGCTGCAAACACAGATTCACCAAAACTCGTGGAATTTATTAGTTTAAATCCCTATACCTATGTTTGATGATGGAACTAAGTATAAATATAGGTTATATTGACGGTTTATAATTTATGTTAGTGACTGTCAACAACTGCCAGTAAGCTTTACGAAAACACCAATCCAAACGTGGTGGATTGCAAAGGCCTTATAGAGCTGTCACCTCTAGGGCTACCACAACTATCCATGGGATTATGCGCAAACTCAGGTAAACACTAGCCTAGACACCATGTCTATGCTAACGATTACTACTCTAGTCACGTATGATAACTAAAGCACTCGATGTGTGCGGAGATCCCATACTAAGGTGTGATACAACTATACTACCCATACTTAGCTAAACAACAAGGTATGAACTAGATAAACAGTTAAGAAGATACTAATATATTGCATAGAAAGTAATATATTGAAATAAGGAAAGTACTACAAGAGAGATACAAAGCTATACTAGACTCCTAAAGACCGCTCTGGACTCTAGGAAGAGCTCCACTTCACTCTAACTCCCACTAAAGCTCACACTAAGACTACATCTTGAGAGTAGAGAGAGTTTCTCTTGTGGTGTGTGTTACAAGTGAGGGGTGAGGGTCCTATTTATAGCCTAAGGTGGAGTAGGGGCTACTCCAATGCCACATCATCGATCTAGGTGACACCTTTTCCTTGCCCTTGGATCAAACCGACCTTGAACCGCCATAAATCAACACATAGGGATTGCTCCCAAGTGTGTTTCCTTTCATGTGTCCAAAGGAGAGGCGGTGAAGTGACTAAGGGGCATTGGGCGGCATAGGTAGGGTGCCGACTGGCCCCCCACTATTGAGTGGGCCCTCCTCCTTCGGTGTGGGGCCCCTTGGGATGTAGTAGAGTGCGGGTATGCACACCATTTGTCCATTTGAGCACCTGACATACTGGATGGTGAGTTAGTGTTGGTATTTATTAACTTGTCACTTGTTTAAGTAGTCACCCACTACTACACTCGCACCTTTCGCAGCCGTGTCGTAACCCACATTACAGTCTAATTTCAGCCTTGGCAGTGAGCTGTCAATAGTGATGGTCATAGCCTTCACCATTGCCATCTAGGACCGACTGTGGCGTATACTAACACCATCGATTGACTTATGATCCATCCGTGATTAGGTCCTTACTTCAATCACATTGGAGCACGACCCGGCTATGGATGTACATTAATACCGTCGTGTGGGCACATCAACCGCCTGTGTAGTGGTCACAAGCACCGTCACCTTGTATGTCGACCCGACTGTCAGCGGTGCAGGTTCACTGTCGGTTCGACAACCGAGAAGCCTGTCTAGAGGTTAACACCACTGTTGCTTCAGCGTATGATCTGCAAGTACAAAGGTCATGGTCACTGTCGCCTTGCACCACGATTCGCCTTTGATGATCGTTTAATTGGTGTTGGGTTACTAGAGGATTCAACGGTGATATACTTTTGATCCCTGCCAGCATCATACCTATAGCGATTGTGACATAATTTCATCCTGTTTCACAATAGTTACTAATTCAGCTAGGCCCTTAATAGCTTGATGAACACAAAGCGTACAAATATATAATTATTACATCCATAAATCATGTTCACAAACAAGAGTAATTTTTACAATAACAATGGACGCTACCATAACATCTTTCTTAACTGATGTCCTAACACAAGCGGTACATAGAGCATACTAAAAGTACTGATCTATACATACTTACATATGAAACAACGTAGTTGTGCTTCTTATATGTGTCACTCCTGTTTCTAAGACAAAATAAATATAATTAGTGCATCTTTCGGATTGGTAGCCAATGCACCATGAAACCCCTCTTATTCATCTTTGATTCACAACCTGAATAAAGCAGCAGAATTAATAATATTGAACATACTATTCCTTTAGTTAATAGGCCAAAATTGACCTATACATACATAGAATAAAACAACTGCCTACCTGAACAAAGACTATCGTGACGACGAAATGACTACAAAAAATGTGCCATCTTATGACGATTATGGCATGACATCTGATCAAAAGGTCACTAAATTGATTAGTTTACGACATTTGTTTCGGAACCAGCTCAACTTAGCGACATTAATAAATGAACGTCACAAAAATGTCTTAAAAGCTAGTAGAATGGTATATTGTGAAAACATTTGTCATGTCATAACGGCCAATTTGCTAATGTCTTAAATCTATTACAAGGATGGTGACGAGAGTCAAACATAGGAGTGTGTTAAGTCCCTAAGAGAGAAGCTCCGGACCGACAGACCATTCGACCGATCTTTCAAGATCGCCCGAGGGCTCCTATCGGGTACGCTCGTGCGCACTTTCGGGTGAAGTAATTAGGAGTGCTACACGTGGGCCATAAGTTGGAGAGGTTCAAATCCCATCAACCGCACATGTGAAAAATCGCATGATTTGTGACTTTGCGACGAAATTCTTTTTCCCTTTTCTGGCCTTGAAATTTTTTCGTTCTTTTATCCCTTTTCCAGCCTCAACTTTTTTCTGTTCTAAATAACCTGCCCATTAGGCCCCATGGGGTTTCAATATTTTTCCCCTTTTTCAGCCTCATTTTTTTCTATTCTAAACAATGTTTTTCTAAACGGTAAATGGTCTTTACACGATCGTCCTTCGTTTAGCGTTTAGGCAGTTTACACAGTGTTTAAACGAAGTAAATTAGTCTAAACGGTTTTGTACTTTAAAAAAATACATATAATTATATATGTGCATGTAAAAAATCAAGTATTCTAGCATTTATACATATTTGTTGGAGTAAAAATCAATTATTTTGGTATGTATATATTTATACATGTGAAAAGAACCAAATATAGATATTTATGCATGTAACATATCAAGTGTACACATTTATAAATATAATAAACTTAAGTATACAAATTTATCCATACAAAACTGAACTAAATTCATCTCGTGTTCGCCTAAACAACCAGTTTAAACAGCTGTTTAGCCCGTTTAATGCTGTTTATCTCCGTTCTATTTAGGCCGTTTAGATCGTTTTTTCCAGTTTTTTTTTTACCGTATAAACGGTCAACTATTTAATTTTTGTTTATCCCCTAAACAAAATAGTTTACCATCGTTTACCATTTACTAACCGTTTAAACGGCCGTTTAATTCGTATAGGTGAACGCTGGTTCTAAATGACCAGCCCGTTGGGCCCACCAGTCAGGTGCGGATCTCACCGACCCTAGCTGGCGGAATCCCCAAATTTTCATCCGCCGCCGCTGAGGCTCTTTCTCCTGGATTAAAAGCATCGCCAAAATTTTCGTCCGCCGCCGTCTTTTTCTCTCCCGCCGCCACCAACCATGCTCGGTCTTCCTTCTCCAGCCGACGGCCCGCGCTCGCTCTTTCTACCGATTCCAAATTTTGCGCTCGGGATAACAAAATCGCCGCGCCCAACCCTCCGAAACCTGCCTGGCGTCCAAATCACGCCGCCGCCCTCCCATCTGTTGTCCATCCCAAACCTCACACCACCCCCGCCGCACTCACCTCCCTTCCCCGGCTACCCTCCCTCTCCGGCGACGCTCCCTCCCCCGGCGACGAGCAACCTGCACCCTCCGTCCCCGACGACCCTTCGTCACGGGCGAGCCTCCCTGCCCAGCGACCCTCCGTGCACATCATGCCTCCAGGTTGGAACGGGTGGAACCAATCAGGAACCAACAGGTAAGGGTGCCGTGGATTTGCTAACTACCTGTTGGATGCTCTAATTCCTTTCCCCTCCGCTTGCCTCTGATTATTAGTTAGGGTTTGCTAGATTGCGAGGTTCAGCAGCATGTCCGGAGGGGAACAATCTTGGCTATTTATTTAATCTGTATGGCTACAAGTGAGTGCTAAATATTCTACTAGGGGCTGAGATGCACTACCTGTGTTAAATAAGTATGATTGGGAGACAGGAACTTCTTTTTTCTGATATCTATATAATGGACCACCTTTAAAATTGTTACCTACATCAGCACCAAGCAGTTTCAGCTTAGCAGTACGAAGATCAGAGTAGTGTGTAGTTTGAAAGGAACTCGCTATCTTCATTGTTTTCAGCTTAGCAGTATGAAGATCGCATAGTGTGTAGTTTGAAAGAAGCTTGCTATCTTCATTGTTGGATTGGATGTTCCCATTATCAACTTTTCAAACATGTCGAAATTTTATTGATGCAGCAGGGCCTGTGTACTTGTGTCCTTGATTGATTATGTAGCCTAGAACTTATTGACATTGTCATTTTCTAAATTTTGGATAAGCAATGAATGAGATTTTTTCAAAGGAAATACTAAATATGGTATTCTGGATGCTGAGCATAGGATAGAAATGAACCAACAGTCACTTTGCACTTTGGTATTCAATTGTTCCATGTTTTGAAGTAAAATATGACCATGACAAGTTCTGCAAAGATTATTTGAATTTGTGCTGAAGACTACATAAGAGAGTCGAATGTATATTGTTCGGACTTGGAGCTTTCATGTGTCCTTGTAACACAATAATTTTTTCTCTGTGCCTGTCCCTTAACAGTTTCTTTCTGTATATAGTTGAACTAACCAAAAGACTCTTGTCCTTCTCATGTACCTACTGCTTTTGTCACTGTTTGCCTCTACATTCTACGGTCATCCTTTCTTTTGTATCCTGCATGTTTTAAATTATAAGGAATTGAGCTTCTTTTTATAAGGAATTAGCAACAAGATATGCTTCTATGTGTTATGAAAGCTCATGGTTTCTTCTATGCACCTACAGACGAGATAAGAAATATTGAGAAAGGGCTCAAACCATAATGAGGAACAATCAAGTATGTGTTGTGGGAAGTTTTTTTCCTTTTCCTTTTACAGAGAGGCTATAAAGTTCTGATTTGATTTGAACTTTAGTAGCACTAAATACAGAGATACAGTACACTGCAGTAACTGATTTGTTTTTTTTTGAAGCGAAACCCGGGGGGGGGGGGGGGGGGGGGGGGGGGGGGGGGGGTGTGGAGAGCTTCCCCACCAGGCTTTGTTTCAGAGCAGGCCTCCAATCAAATGGAGGTAAGAGTCGAAGTACAGGAAAGGAGACACAAGCGCCACTGCTTAAGACCAGCAACAGCACTGCTGGACTTCATACTAGTGGTACAAATAAGTGTCACTCCTAGTGGTGTTTTCAATTCATGTTTTGCATGTACCAGTATACGTTTGAGCCAAATAATTGTCACTTGAGTAGTACAAATAATATTCCAGTAGTAGATGCATGCCGAATCTGCTGTAAACAGAAAGGAAAAGTGTTTCATGAATTGCCTAAATGTTTGATTCGTATTAACATCATAGTTATAGTTGTGCAGTGTAGTTAATCTTTGCTCTCAATGTTACTTCTTATCCAAATTACAGTTCCTTTATAGTTGAAAAAACTTAGATGCTAATGGAAGTAATGTTACCGGAAGGTCCCAGGTTCGAGTCGCAGGTCTCCTCGCATTGCACAGGCGAGGGTAAGGCTTGCCACTAACACCGTTCTCCAGACCCCGCACAGAGTGGGAGCTCTCTGCACTGGGTACTGCCCCTTTATAGTTGTGATCTTTTGCAATCTGTGCCTACAGAACTATATAGTGCAAGGAGAAAGTATAAAAATTTTCACCTCCTTTTGTGAAAATCTGCACCTACAGAACTAATATATAGTGCAAGGAGTAGGGTATAAAATCTGCAGCTCCTTTTGTTGAAATCTGCACCTACAGAACCAATATATAGTGCAAGGAGTAGATAGAATTGTCAAATTTACAATTTTTTGATGTTTCCTTGCTTACATTCAAATATGACTGGAAACCTTAGCAGCAGGACATGCTTGTGGCACTAGTTTGATTATTGCAATTAGTGATTGGCTGGTTGTAAATATGAAACTGAGATATATGTTAAATAGGACATGCTTTGTGTTGATCTAGTTGCTGAGTTGGTGCTGCAGTGTTAACCTGGGAGGAGTCGGGCAAATGAAATCTTCTTTTCTTTTGTTGTTTGTCTTGGTTTTCTGACACCTTTGACCATGCTAGTTCTCTATATTCCAACTTGTTGTATGCTTGTAGACTTCGCATTATTCCAACTAAGTCTGAAAAATAATTTCTGATCTGAAAATTTAGGTCTGTTTATAAGTGAACTACAACAGCCATCCCTTACACATCCTTTTTTCCCCCTACTTTTCATGTGGATATATTTGGCCTCTTTTTGCTAAACAGGAATGTTAGTGTGTTCCTCTTTGTAATATTTCTTTTTGCTTCCCATACTTTGATGCATTTTTGGCTATCTGCAGAACCACAAGGCTGAAAATTTTAGTCATTGAAACTTGCTTATTTATCTAGTGCCACCAAGATGTCTAATTTGTCTTTGTTTATTAACAGAACTCTCTTATCTTAAGGTAGGATCTAGCTGCTGCTGTAATTTTCTCTTCACCTTGTTCAACTTGAAACCTAGTATCATGCTAATGGTTCTCTAGAACTTACGTCTCTTATATGCCTGTTTCTGTCAGCACCACTCTATGAAACGGCTGGCAATAGAGGAGGCGATAACCGGTTACAGCAGCCATGTAAGGAGAACTAGCAGCAAATCTATCTGAGTTTGATCTCGTTCACTCTGTCTTTTCGTTGCTTAGCATCAATATCCTGCTAGAAGCAATCTGAATATAGATGCCTGACGAGTGGAGGAGAAGTATATTGGTACTGATCTACAAGAATAAATGGGATATTCAAAGTTGTACTAATTATCGGGGAATTAAGTTGATGAGCCATACTATGAAGCTATGTGAGAGAGTTATCGAGCATCGCTTGAGAGCAATAACGCGGGTCTCTATGAACCTAATTTGGTTTCATGCCTGGAAGATCAACCATGGCAGCCATTTTCTTAATAAGGCAAGTTATTGAGCGGTATAGGGAGAAGGACTTACATATGGATTTTTATTGACTTGGAGAAGGCTTATGATAAAATACCATGGAATGTTATGTGGTGGACTTTGGATAAATATAAAGTCCCAACGAAGTACGTCGGGTTCATTAAGGATATGTATAATCAATGTTGTGACTAGTGTTTGAATAATTAATGGAGACACGGATAACTTTCCCGATTAGGATAGAACTACATTAAGGATCAGCTTTGAGCCTTTATTTGTTTGCCTCAGTGATGGATGAGATCACAAGGGACATACAAGGGGACATTTCTTGGTGTATGTTTTTCGCGGATGATGTAGTGCTAGTTGATGAAAGCCGGACATGAGTGAATTAGAAACTAAAAGATGGAAGGTGATGAAATAGAACTGATTGCTCAACTTTTGCTTGAAAGTAGAACATATGTTTACATAGAATCGATAGATAATAAATTAATATGGCTATTAATAATATCATAAGTAAGGACTCACTAATAGTATTGCTTTCTGCTAAAAAGGAAACCAGCAAACCATAAAACTTCTTATATTCCTTAGAATTAGGAAATTATTCTCACTAGTTGGATAAGTCTTGCAAGTATATTGTGTACTCAGAGTTTATTTACCCCTGTTGTAGGTAATGCATGAGAAGTATCATTTTGTGGAGGATTCTTCTGGTGGGCATAGACAGATCCTCGTTCCTTATCGCTAGATGTTTATTTTTAAATTTCGCTGTTTATTATTTCGCACTCTAACATTGGTAATGTAATAATATAATTTTTAAGAACGTCTGATGTATGAAATGAACAAGTATTGTAACTCGTTTTTATTATTGAATCCTTGAAAAAAATGTGGATTTTTTGAATTCTCCCTTGGGGTGTGCTCGATGGATACCGTTCGCTGTAGCTTGCTTTTGGGGTGCTTAGTGTTCGGTGGAAGACGAGCACCTCTGTAAGCAGTGTTATTTTGGGCGGTTCTGCCACACTTGCATATGGCCTTACTCCTCGTCCACTGGTGGAAAAGAAGCAATTCTTATAATACCCATGATATACTGTGCTATCTGTAACAAGTGAGAAATAAACCCTGAGTACGAGAAGGTATTTAGCTAGACTTATCTGTCATAAACCAAAAATAAAGTGAGGAATTATGCAAAGCTTTATAAGTGGAGCTAGCTTGATAATATTTTGTATAAAAAGCTACTAGTTGAGCTATATATTTTATAATTCGATTCCAAGTTAATTGTAGCTATTCATGTTTAGATTAGCATCTAACCCTATGTCAAGTATGTGATGTATGATTATAGGCCATCTGTCGTTTAATCATAAGTAAAGGAATCATTAGATCGAGTATGACCTTCAGTAAGACTGCAAGTTGTAAGCATACACCATTTAAATAGGCATTAACATGTGAAACAGAGGCTAACTGATTGGCGCCATGGGTCAGTAGTTACCATAGGTCCTGAAGCACCTCCTTGTATACAATGTTCAGGGTGACGACACAATCTGAATCTGTATCAATTAGGGCCTTAAGACCTTTCTAGATGTTATGCGTGATATAGCAACATAAAGTTGCCCATGGCTAAAAACTGGACGTGGCAAGTAGAGGCCAACATTCTGCAAGGTTTGTCCTTGACTCTTGTTTATGGTCATTGCATAACATCGAAGAATTGGAAATTGCCTGCCTACTAAGTACAAAGGGCCATTTGGTACTTGATACGTGCAAGGCAATATGAGGAAGGATGACTTTTTCAGTAGCGTGTGATCCTTGTAATTATCTGAGCCTCCACAACTCGATCACCTAATTGCGTTATTATAAGACGTGTATCATTACAGAGGCCTGCACTTTGATTCAGATTGTGTAGAAGCATCACATGCGAACCAATCTTAAGTGCAAGCTTATGAGGAGGAATACCTTTGAACTGCAGCGAATTAAGGAACTCAACTGGATAAAGCAAGTCTAAATTACCATGTTCCTTTGAAGACTCAACCAATGCATCTGAGCTAAGGTATACCTTTTCATGGCCTGGGATTAAAGAGAGGACACATCCATTAATTTCATCGATAGTGTCATTTTTTGGAGAGATAATAGCTCTTTCCCTAAAGTAGGCTGGATCTGAGTATAATGTGGCTAAGTTTGGATATGTAGATCTTATTATATCATCAATGGCTAACTATAACCTTGGGATTAAAACATCATGTGGTATTTCTACTAACTCGGAGTCTCCATCATCACTATGCACAGTTCCTTGTGCAGTATCATCTCCAATACTTAACACCCAGTCATTAAATTCTTTCACTTGCTCTATAGGTAACCCACTGTCTGCCATGGCAAGCAGGCGCATGTTCACTATAAGTCTTAGTATCTTTATGTGCTTCTAGATGTAGGAGTTAGTTATGGATGCATCTATGGTTTTTGATCTACTCCCACCCTCGACAACAGGTAATACTTGGCGAAAATCTCCATCAAGTAGCACCGTTTTCCCACCAAAGAGCTTATGAAATTTGGAAGAGTCCAGTTTACCAAGAATATCATGCATACTGGGATCTAGTGACTCAAAACAGTGTCTATGGGTCATTGGGGCCTCATCCCATATTATCAAAGAGCATTGGACTATTAAATCTGCTAGGAATGAGCCCCTTCTAATCTCACAAACAGATGACTCATCAATGACTATATGAATTTTAAACCGGGAATGTGCAGTACGTCCTCCAGGGAGCAAGAGTGCAACAACCCCTGAAGAGGCTACTGCAAGAACAATAAGGTTTTCAGACCGTAACTGCGAAGTGATTGCATTCCAAAGAAATGTTTTTCTAGTGCCACCATAGCCATAAACAAAAAACATTGGTCAGTCTTTTCATAAACTGATTGTATAACAACATCGTACATATGTTTTTGCTCAAAATTTAGTCGATTCACAAGGCTGTCATGGATATGCATAAGACTGATAGGATCATAAGCCATTTCTTTTGATAGCAGCCTATTTTTCACCTTGTTACAAAGGCTAAGATCGGGTTCAGAAAGCCATAGTCAATCGATGCACCGTTCTTACTAAATAAATTATCAAGCTCTACTAAAGCATGGTTTTTAATATGCTGTTCTGGAACCGTATAGAATGGTAGTTGCAGCATCCTCTTGATTTTATGATGTATATCATCAGTGAAATAAGTATAGAATTCAGAGAACAAGGAGGGTGCGTCGCAAACTGAGCAAAAAAGTACTATAGTAACAAGAAGCTGGCGCATTTGAGCGGCTGATCCCTAGACAGATGCTTCTCTAAGAGCCTCACGCCACTCATTGTCGTCTCCGAGACGGCCAATCGCCTGACAGGCATCTTTAAATGTTGGGTACATAACACCAGCGATAGTTCGAAGATCCTCATAGGATGTAGCACCTTTGGCAACATTCAAGAGCATACGTAGGTAGTACAGCTCACCACAGCTAGGGTTTATATATATAGCCCTCCCAATTTTCTTGGATCCTTTGCGGGGATACCAAGCTCTATCCTTTTTCACCCTGTTTGTTTCAGCCAGGGCTTATCAGTCAACCAACTGTGTTTTTCTCTCACAACAAACCAGCACCAGCTGGGTTTATCAGCTCAGAAACCAACCAGCGAACAGACTGTTTATCCCAAACCCACCTAGTAGGGAATTCTATATACGTTAGTTATCAGGCAGATGGGTACACCCTATTAGGGTAAAACCACTCAGTCAATGTTGTTTTCAGGGAACAAGGGTCATCTACAATATCAACTAAGGGGCGGTTAGCTTGGTACACAAGGTTGTTCATGAAAGGCAGGTGCACATATAACCTCTCTACTGATGGTGTCCTATAATGTATATCAAACTCGAACAAATGCCAGACAGCCTCATGAGAGGATAAATAACGACAATCAATATACTCTCTAACTTCATCAATTTCGTCATCCTTTTTCTGAGTATCTACCTATGGCTGAGTGGTGCCATCATTACCTACAGGGTGCTATTGAGAGGGGCCCGCATGAGTGTCATTATCAAAGCTCTCAATTACAACTCTAGCACGATCTGGACCCTTCGTGATGCACTTAAACAAATATTTGATTAGATGTGTCTTGTTGCACCATTCAACATTTATGTGGGCTCTAAATCTCTTTAACAGACAAGTTGTAAGGAACAACCCATCCACTGTCAAGTCTAACCCCGTACTGCTTGACATAACTACGAGATTTAGGACGCCTATACTGCATGAACCCATCCTCACCAACAATTGTGCTTTGCTGGTAAGCTTTAGGGAAAAATTTTGAGCACTTAATGTTCTTCATGCATGAACATTTTTTTGTTAAGCTCCCCACAAGGACCATGCACCATGAATTCGTCGACAAGGCTATAACCCAAAGGGTCTAAAACTCTATCTGGTATATCAGCAGTAATTATTGAATCAATAAACAAAGGTCGTGGGTCTCTCGAGTTACCTTCAAGCCAAAGCAAAATATGAACGTGAGGTTGACCACACTTTTGGAACTCAATAGTGTAGAGCACTAAAACAGAAAGCAACAATAAGAATATATGGCATCAAAAGATAGGATCCCTGTGAGCGCAATGAATACTATAGTCGAATAAATCATATAGCATGCATTATTTGGTTACGACGTGCTTTTATGGTAAACTAACACAGTCGAGGAGACATGAATACTGAAAGATCGTGTATCCAGGCAATGGGTAGGAGTCATTTGGTACAGCTCCTTGGGCAGCTCCCGAAGCCATATTTGCTCTCCTTCAACCAAATGGTGGCAAGGCAAATGGCTTCACGCTTGGAGTCACGGAATATCCGTTTAGAGAAGAGGAGAGAGAGGGTGGGAGCCGAAAAAACGTAGCTTCCATTGGCTCCGCCTGCTCCCATGGGCCCAGCGCACGGCAACGGGCGGATTTGCCCTCGCTGGGGCGTCCGGGTGCCGTCGAGCATGGGGCCGCTGCTCGGGGCTACTGGGGTTGCTGCCGTGCTCGCGCTCGGAAGATGCTAGTTGCAGGGCCGCCGCGCGGAGCCACCGGGCGTGGACCACTGAGTCGTCGAGGGGATGCGGATGCAGCGGCCGTCGGGCGTCGGTGGTTGAAGGAGATGCGAATAGGATAAGGTCGGGCGTCGGGCGGGCAATTCACCGAGCAGATAAGGTTGGGAAAAGAAAAGAAAAGAAAAAGAAAAGAGAAAAAGAAAAAAATAGAAAAAGTATTATGGACATTTCGTCATTATGGACTATCAAGAGAAGCTATATTGCCAAACGGTCAGAAAAAAACTTATTTCAGCTCTTCAAGTGAATCTGCTCCACCGGGTGAAGCCACAACTAAAACTGTTTTAACTGGAGTTGGAGCCCTAACAAACGGACCCACGGTACTCGCTATATGATGCATCGTCGAGCAAAAGGATGGTAGGTCTGGCAACAATGAGTGCTGCTAGCTGCTACTTTTATCGAGGATGGCTGGTGCCTCCTAGTCTCAGCATGGATGCTGTGCAGGGCATATGATGGCCTACTTTCTACATGCATGCAGCTAGCTAGTCTGATGCACGCATGCATCCTTGAAGCATGCAACTACTGCCTACTTTTTCAGCATGCATACTCCAGATTTGACCAAGAGCTAGTTACAAATTAGCATGAGAAATGCTAGCTAGTAGGATGGAGTTGTTCATTATGGCAGAACTAGTAGGTATCGAGTTTGTTAAAAAATGGCAGTCGTACCTGCTCGTGATTTTCCAAAGGTTGGGGTGTTCGGATCCGGTGGCTAAAATTTAGGAGGTGTCATATAAGGGTATCGTATGGGGTGTTTAGATACTAATAAAAAAACAAATTACAGAATCCGTCAGTAATCCACGAGACGAATTTAGTAAGCCTAATTAATCTAGCATTAGCATATGTTACTGTAGCACCACATTATCAAATTATGGACTAATTAGGCTTAAAAGATTCGTCTCACAAATTAGTCACAAACTACGTAATTAGTTTCATAATTAGTCTATATTTAATACTCCATGCATGTGTCTAAACATCCAATGAGACAACGACTAAAGTTTAGGAGGAGGAACCAAACACCCCCTAAGTACCCTTCTTCAGCACCGAAACAAGCTCCTGAACCTTCAATTTAAAAACCCGACTAACCATATCAGGTCTAGCGTTAGCTTTCTAGCCTGGTATAAATGCAAGGGAGTCGTCTATTTCTTGCCACTTGGGATTACAAGTAAAGGTGATAAGCAAGTCTGGAGGCCCATAGAACCTACAAATAGCCATTGCGTCCTAGTAGTTTTGTACCATGTATCTTTTGTTCCCAGTAAAGCTAGCAGGCAATATAACTTTCTTACCAACATTGTTTCCATCAAAATCACCCTTGTGTAGTGCGTCATGAATACCCTTGTAAATCTCCGACCTTAAGTTCTTATTGTTTTTAATAATAAATCAAAACCTATTCTCCTTTACTGAAGCAAATGCATTGACTATATACTGCTGGAATAATCGGTCGTCGCATAACAATGTAGTGGCCTCACAGCTACGTTGTTGTAAACGGAAAGCATAATACTCGAGCATGGTAACCTCACTCCTAGATTTAACCCGCAAGGTCCCCGTCTGGTTATACTTGATCCCTAGTTTGAAGCCCTCCTCACCATATGGGAAAAGAACCGGGTACTGCAAAGCCATATAATTAGAATGAAAGTTACTAATCCTTCTAAGCCCACCGCTTCTATCCTGAATTATTATATCGGGACTCTTCTTCTCCTCCAAAAAGTCACCAACTGTCAAAGCAGCTATCTCGGATCCTGTTGATGCATTGTACTAAGGTGCAGCTTTCGATCTATCGTGCAATAGCCTAAGACGCAATTGGCGACAACTATTGTTTTGGACCAATAGGTCCCTAGCTGCCCTAAAGGATTTCACCAGCTCATTTACTGCATCAAACATCCTCACTAAGCCCTCGACAATTCTTGTATCAATTTCATTCTCACCCTCATAGTCCCTATCCCTATCAAAAATTAATATTCAATTTTCAACCTTATTACCAGTGTCATAAATATAAAGTTGTGCATATACAGGAGACTTACCCTCATCTGGTAATAAAGATCCAATTCGATGGTGGACCTGTCCATTAATTTTAAAGACATACGGCCTAGGACCCTTGTTTATATCCATGTCAATTTTAGCACCAAGTGAAGTGAAAGCAAACATGGAGTTGTATGAACATATAGATTTCATGAAGTATTTAGAGAAAGTATCACCATTTGGGTTCAACAAACTAGCTAGAAATGGAGGGGGATCTTTTAGAAGAGGCAGACACACCTTACCTCCCCTACAATAGAGATGAAAACGTACATGGTCTCCTTCACCTCGATACGTTCTTTTCACATGCTCCTGGTACCAAAACTGCGCACCACAGTACTGACACTTGTGCGTAGGAGGCCCATAGTATGATATCCCGTCGTCTGCAACCACCACCAAGGAAAACATGATTTTTCTACTTGCAATATATAGACATGCACATGCAAACAAGTACCTTCTTTCTTTGACCTTGCTTTTAGCCTCTGACACTGCTGCCTTTCCTCTGCTGCCCTCTTTACTAGAACCTGTAACCCTACCTACAGCAACGTTAGATAATTAGTTGGTCATCCCAGAGAATCTACCCTAGCTAGTAACCCAATATAATATAGTGTTCCATGGCTTGCGAAGAGCACACCAATATCTTTGGATTATAAACATACTCGCTCTGTCTCTAAATATCTATCGTTTTTGCTTCCCGAGAAATAATTTGACTAAATATATATTAAAAATATTAATACTTATGGTACATAATTAGTATCATTGGAAAGATATTTGAATCTAGTTTTAACAAATTTATTTAGAGATATAAATGTTGCACGCATTTTCTATAAATCAAGTCAAACTTATGACACTTACACCAACGGCGACAATTATTTAAGGATAGAGGGAGTACATCAATAACTACCGAGCGCTCCGGTTGGAGAGGTGGGCCAAAGTCGGAAGCGAGCGCTGTTCCTCCTTAGCTAGGCCTTCTGGTCGGAGAGACTGTCTGGAGGCAGGTTGGAGACCGAAGCGAGCACTCTGGTCGGAGAGGTGGGCTGAAGTCGAAAGCGGGCGCCGTTCCTCCTCGGCTAGGCCTTCCGGTCGGAGATTGGATCATCCTTCTGGCCTGTTGTCTAGGTATTTGGGCCAAGTTTTTGTTGGGAAGCCGGTCCACGAGGGACCTCGGGTTTATGAACCCGACACGAGCCCCTGAGCCCTCGGGCGATTCAGGTAGAATCGTCTGGGGGATTTTTGTCTTGACGGCGGGTGCGCGCGAGCGCACCCACCGGTGTAGCCCCCGAGCGATTCAGGCAGAATCGTCTGGTTTTTTTTGTGTTGCCTGCGGGGGAAGTTTTCATTTTGTCGGGTGTAGCCCTCGAGCCCCCGGGCGATTCGGGTAGAATCGTCTGGGGGTTTTGTTAGCGGGCGTGTGCGTGTGTATTTTAGTCGAGATAGAGTCAACGGTTAGTTTTGGGATCCGGCGAGGTGGAGCTCGTGGATTTTGGCATCAGTGCGTGTCGTGGGATCGAGCGAGTCGGAGTCATGGATCTTGGCCTTGGTGTAGCCCATGTAGCCAAGGCAGTTAGTTTAGGGATCAAACGAGACAGAGCTCGTGGGTCCTGGCATTGTTGCGTGTCGTGGGATCGGGCGAGTCAGAGTCGTGGATCCTGGCCTTGGTAAAGCCCACGTAGCCGAGGGAGTTAGTTTAGGGATCGGATGAGACGGAGCTCGTGGGTCCTGGTGTCGGTGCATGCCATGGGATCGGACGAGTCGGAGTCATGGATCCTGGCCTCGGTGCTACCCGTGCAGCTGCGGTAGTTAGTTTAGGGATCGTACGAGACAGAGCTCATGGGTCCTGGTGTTGGTGCACGCTATGGGATCGGGCGAGTCAGAGTCGTGGATCCTAGCCTCTGTGTAGCCCGCATAGCTGAGGCAATTAGTTTTAGGGATCGGACGAGATGGAGCTCATGGGTCCTGGTGTCGGTACGCGTCGTGGGATCGGGCGAGTCGGAGTCGTGGATCTTGGCCTCGGTGTAGCCCACGTAGCTAAGGGAGTTAGTTTTAGGGATTGGACAAGACAGAGCTCCTAGGTCCTGGCATCGGTGCACGCTGTGGGATCGGGCGAGTCGGAGTCGTGGATCCTAGCCTCAGTGTAGCCCGCACAGCCGAGGGAGTTAGTTTAGGGATCAGACAAGATGGAGCTCGCGGGTCTTGGCATCGATGCATGCTGTGGGATCAGACGAGTTGGAGTCGTGGATCCTTGCCTCAGTGCAGCCCATGCAGCCGAGGCAGTTAGTTTAGGGATCAGACGATACGGAGCTCGTGGGTCCTAGCATCGGTGCGCGCCGTAGGATCAGGCGAGTCAGAGTCATGGATCCTAGCCTCGGTGTAGCCCGTACAGCCAAGGCAGTTAGTTTAGGGATCAGACGAGACAGAGCTCATGGGTCCTGGCATCGGTGCGCGCCATGGGATCAGGTGAGTCGGAGTCATGGATGCTGGCCTCGGTGCATCCTGTGCAGCCGAGGTAGTTAGTTTTAGGTGTCTTGAGCCCCCGAGCCCTGTTGGACTTGGTTGGGGTCGGTTTTAAGTTTTGTGCGTTACCCCATCCTCGGTTTCTCACAATCGGAGGGGCTAAATTTTGTCGCTTGCCTCAATCGCTCGGGCTTGAGTGACACGCTTGGTGAGCTCGCTAACGGGTGTGATTGAGTGGAATCCGGGTCCGTCATTCGTGATGGGGTTGACATAGCCCTCTTGTGACATTCCACTGCTCTTTTACCTACAACCCGACAGATGCCTAGGTCATTTCAGAGACTGACCTAGATGGCCCGCTGGCCTCCCCTCGATGGAGATTATGTGAGTTTGGCGAGAGGTTTAGGATCGAATGAGAAGGTTGAGATGACCCTGTCTGCTTTGGGGCAGACTGCGCGAGGGTCGCATGAGGCCCATTTGCATTTTCTCCCCTAACTCTATTTAACGTGGGGCGGCCTCAAGCCCTTCGTGGGCTAGCCTTCGAACCTCAATCGGTCGTTGCTCATGTTGAATGAGGCAATTGCCGCTTCATGACACAACACGGAGCATTGTCATGCATTTTGTCGCATGTGCGATGCCTTAGTTCCCGAGCCCACGGGCGATTCAGGGCCTGAATCATCTGGGGGCATGGGCGTATGGAATGTGATGAGGATATGACACCCATGCATATGACCATGTTTGACACATGGTATTGAGGGGTAGGAGGACAACAAGGGTGTCCAAGTCAAGAAGGAGGCCCGAGGCTAATTTGGTTCGAGTCCCTGAGGTGGTGGCCCAAAGCAACTCAAGTTTGAGTCTACCTTGGCCTCCAGGACTAGTCTGTCTTAAACTGGTCACTCAGGACGCATCTGGACTCTATTTTTGATGATCCACATATGGTTGAAAGCTAATTTGATAAGGAAGCCAATCCAAGTGGTCTCACATGAAAAGCCCTTCAGAATCAATGGGAATCGTCGAAACAAGTCAGCGTCCAGAATCTGCCAGGGTGCTATGACACCATCTTTTGGTCCATTGGTCAAAAATTAGTCACAAGATCCTCTTTTCGTGGTCACAAGCTTTTTGTCGATTTTGAGCACGTCTTTTGAAATTTCCACAGGCCACGCCTTTCACTTGTTTAAGCTCATATTTTCTGTGGTTACTTCTTCTGTGCTCCTAAGTGAAGGAAAAATATCAAAAAAATAAAAAGAAAAAATCGAAATTTTCCAAAAAAACAACGACAACCCAAAAAATAGAAAAAAGAGAGAGGCAAAAGAGGAACAATATCTAGAGGAGCACATAGAGAAGGCCAAAATGACCTGTGTTAGCATGTGCTATCTGGTTTCTTGTTTGTGTTGCTGTTGCCATCCACCATACTTGTTTTTTACACCCCTGTCACCTTGCTATCCACCATACTTATTTGTTACACACCTAGTACTTGGAATATTTTAGACCAGCAATGAGAACAAGTACTTTGGACTATAATTCAACATTACTTTCTATTACTGACTTGTGTGCCAAATATACATTTTATTCTTTGTGTGCCTTCCAAGCTCAACAAACTCTTCAGATCAGTATAGAAAAAGGCCCTTGCAATCTCGGTACCACTGCCTCACAGGTATCATGAACCAGCCGCCGGTTGTACCATCCATTGCTTGTGTTGGTAAGAACTTTGTAAGAGCTTAGTAAGACGCTTCCACTTGCTGTGAAAAGTGACACCACTCTAACCACGTAGTCATTTGATAGGGATAATACTTTTGTGTTGTCTTTTGCTGTCTTATAACAATGACAGGTTGTTTGTATCCACCGACTTATGATGGTATAGGTGCTGATGAGTACATGGAGTGGAAAATTGCCATAGATAACATATTTGCTACTCACTTTATGTGTCCAAAGAGGAAGGTAAAAATATAGCTAGTGTTTTGCGACATTTTGCTTTATCTTGGTGGGAGTCTTTAGATCCTTCTGATAAACCTCAAACTTGGAATGATATGAAACTCCTTATGCGAGAAACCTTTGTTAATCCACCTCCTGTTTTGACTTCATATGTTGAGGTGCACCATTTAGAGGAAGAGTCTGTTGTTATTCCTCTTGCTATGACTAACCTTCTGTAGGATAATGTCCACAAGCGAGAGGATGACATGGAAGAAAATGAGGAGCTCACAACCTCATATGCAAATTCAGAACCATCACTTCACAATTGCACCTATTACTCCTGCTGAGAACACAGGTAATGCTCATGGTGCTACACTCACAGAAAGTGAGAATTGTTTTAATGTACTATTTTTTTTTCACAAACCATGCTATCATAGAGCAATTGTTAGTGGAATCCTCTCTTGATTTATCTCTGTCCCATGATAATTTGCTTGAAGTTCCTTGTGATAAAGATGAATTGGTTGATGATGCTTCAATTTTACATGTTTTGGAACCAGTCACTTGTGCTGAAAATAAACATGTTATTCATATTGCTACTAAAACTGATGAGTTCAAACTATTGTCTTCTTTACATACTTTGGGTTACACTAAATTTGATGTTTTGTGTAACCTAGATTGTTTGGAGGAGAGCCTTTTTAAATATGCTAATTTGCCTTGGTTTTCTAAACACACATATCATGTTATTGGCAAATATAACAAGGGACAATATATGATACATCAAGTATACATTCATAGTAATATAAATTTTCCTTTTGTTGTACAAGATTATGATCGTTTAGAGGGCAACCATAATAATACAAACATTTTCTCATGTTCCTCAAAGAAACAAGTTCACTTCCAAGAAGGGAAGCATTGTTGGTTGCTACCTATGTCTGCTAGACCATCTATTCCTGCATTGTCTTTGGTTAGTTCTAATCTTTTGCAGGATAGTGTGGACATATATCGTGTGCATTCGGATCATGGAGTCTACATGCTTGCTGACATTTTTATGCGAGATGACATGCTAGAAACTTGGAAACATGGTCATGTTCCTTCTCAAAATTATTTCAGTTCCCTTTGTCTTCATAACCCCGTTCTTCTTTATGTTGTGCAGGATCAATTTCAAGCACAATCGACGTCGAGGACGGCTTTTCATCAAGAAAGGGAGGATGATGAGGACATGACACCCATGCATATGACCATGTTTGGCACATGGTATGGAGGGGTAGGAGGCTAGCAAGGGTGTCCAAGTCAAGAAGGAGGCCCAAGGCTAATTCGGTTCGAGTCCCGAGGTGGAGGCCCAAAGCAACTCAAGTTCGAGTCTGCCTCGGCCTCCAGGACCAGTCTGCCTTAAACTGGTCACCCAGGATGTATCCGGACTCCGTTTTCAACAATCCACATATGGTTGGAAAGATAATTTGATAAGGAAGCCAATCCAAGTGGTGTCATGTCAAAATCCCTTCAGAATCAACGGGAATCATCAAAACAAGTTAGCATCCAGAATCTGACAGGGTGCTACGACACCGTCTTTTGGTCTGTTGGACCGTGTATCGTGTTTGGGACCGATTAGGGGGCGGCGTATAGGGTAGGCGATGACCCTAAGACCTTTATAATCATACGCCACCACTGTCATTCTCCGCCAACCGGATTCGTGTCTCGGTTGATAACCTAGAGGAGTTGTGGTGCTAAGATTGCAGGGTTCAATCTTTTGATCTAAAGTCGGATCGGTGTGTCATTCTCCTGCCACAACGATAGTTATCACTACCTAATAGAAGATTGGGATCCCCATTGGGTGACCAGTTTAAGGTAGACTGGTCCTAGAGGCCGAGGCAGACTCAAACTTGAGTTGCTTTAGGCCTCAACCTCGGGGACTCGAACCGAATTAGCCTCGGGCCTCCTTCTTGACTTGGACACCCTTACTAGGCCTCCTACCCCTCCATACCATGTGCCAAACATGGTCATATGCATAGGTGTCATGTCCTCATCATCCTCCCCTTCTTGATGAAAAACCGTCCTCGGCGTCGATTGTGCTTGAAATTGATCCAGCACAACATAAAGGAGAACAGGGTTACGAAGACAAAGGGAACTGAAATAATTGTGAGAAGGAACAGTGACTATGTTTCCAAGTTTCTAGCATGTCATCTCGCATAAAAATGTCAGCAAGCATGTAGACTCCATGATCCAAATGCACATGATGTATGTCCACACTATCCTGCAAAAGATTAGAACTAACCAAAGACAATGCAGGAATAGATGGTCTAGCAGACATAGGTAGCAACCAACAATGCTCCCCTTCTTAGAAGTGAACTTGTTTCTTTGAGGAACATGACAAATGTTTGTATTATTATGGCTGCCCTCTAAACGATCATGATCTTGTACAACAAAAGGAGAATTCATATTACTATGAATGTATACTCGATGTATCATATATTGTCAACCGGATCTGTGTCTCGGCTGATAACCAGAGGAGTTGTGGTGCTAAGATTGTAGGGTTCGATCTTTTGATCTAAAGTTGGTTCGGTGTGTTATTCTCCGCCACAACGATAGTTATCACTACCTAACAGAAGATTGGGATCCCCATTGGGTGACTAGTTTAAGGCAGACTCGTCCTGGAGGCCGAGGTAGACTCAAACTTGAGTTGCTTTAGGCCTCAACCTCGAGGACTCAAACTGAATTAGCCTCGGGCCTCCTTCTTGACTTGGACACCCTTGCTGGCCTCCTACCCCTCTATACCATGTGCCAAACATGGTCATATGCATGGGTGTCATGTCCTCATCAGAATGAATGTGTGTATGAATGTATGAATGATTATATAAAGAAATAGCGGGAGTCGGTAGTGTTACCTTGATGACTCGAGTGACGGGGTTTTGAAGGAGCTTTAATTAGAAATGTCCGACCAGGACCCATGCTTGTCGTTCGTGATGGAGTCGGCATGGCCTACATGAGGCGTCCCTCTGCTCCTTACCTATCTCTCGGTGTTTTCCTGAGCCGTTCGATCGACTTTAGGAAGCCCGATTGTCTCTCTTGGCGGAGATCCCGGTGTTTGGGATTTTCCATGTCCCACCTAGGGAGGCGGAGAGCCACCAGCGCGTGGTGGCGCTTTGGTTCTTACACCTGGCTTGTGGTAGTGGTGGTCCATACCTAGGCCACATCCTGTCTGATCAGGCGCCATTCTGTCAGGCAGGGCGCGTCTCATCGGTCAGGGCGCGTCCCATCGTATCCCATCTGCATTAAATGGGGAAGAGAGAGGGTTTTTCGCCCATCGTTTCTCCTTTCCCTGATCGGCGTGCCTTCCCCAACTGCTATGCCCTTTTCCTCAAGTAGGAGAAGGGAGAAGGCTTTTCGCCCCGTTCCTTTGCCTATTCCTCATCTGTCGCCTCTTCTCATCTTCCTTCTTGCCGAGAGCGCTTGAGAGCCGTGGTGGTTCCTAGGAGAGAAAAGGGAGAGAGTGAGGGAGAGGAGAAAACTCACAAATTCTTTCATGAACCCGGAGCAAAATGTCTGGCTAGAGGTCATCCACTATGAGGGAGTCAGTGCTGGAGGCCTTCGCCGTGAAGGGGTTTCTGCCGCCGAAGGAGGTGGCGCACTGGAGGGCTCTCGGGAGGGAGGAGTTCCTGCAACCTCGGCTCGATGAGGTGGTTTCCTTTCTCGCCTTCCATGAGCGTGGGTTAGGATACCCCATGCACTGGTTCCTGCGTGGGCTCCTCAATGAGTGGGGTCTGGAGCTACAACACCGCAATTTGATGGGGGTGCTGCATGTCGCCGGCTTCGTCACCGTCTGCGAGGCCTTCCTCAGGATGGAGCCACACGCGGACTTCTTCTGATGGCTGTTCTCTAGGCAATCTTTGCTGGTGAGGAATCATATCCCATGTACATCCCCTGTGACTCCAACCGGGGGTGGCACGGGGAGTGGTTTTATATCAGGAACCCGGTGGAGGCGCCATTCCCGGCGTTCATCGATAGGAGGCCGGAGAGGCAGGATAGTTGGTTGTGGGGCTCTTCCCATTGGGAGAAGAAGAAGGTGGAGATCATCAAGGAGGAGCTCCAGAAGCTCGTGCGACGCGGCCTTGACGGGGTACGGGTGTTCCACACCCTCTACCAGCCACCGGGTTGCTCCGTTGGTGGAGAGGGCGCGACTGACGTGGAGGTAAGGCGGCCTGTTGGACCCCAATTGTGCGTCGCTGGAGGAGCTACCGAATGATGTGGTCTGGAGTCGCCTCGACCGGGTGCTGTAGCTAAAGCCCAAAGAGAAGGTCGATGGAAAGCCCGGACCTCTCAACGCCTCGGTGGTGTCCAAACTGGTATGCTCCCCTCTCTTTACTCCATGTTCTTTTCCCTTTGCTTTCCTGCTTTTTTGATTTTGAGTTGCCTATTTTGTAGGGACTTGATGCTTACAAGTCCCGCCCGCACCTTTGTAACACCTCGGGTGTTTAAATATTAAAATCTGACATGTCATCATATGCATTGCAAAGCATTTGGCATTTGGTGAAAACTTTGAGATGCATACACTAAAATGAGTTTATATTCATGTGGTATGTGTTGAATTGTATTGTTTGACTTAAATTTAAAGTTTGTTTGGATTTTTGAATTTTTGGAGAAAACCCCGATTTTCAGCATTTAAATCCTACCCTGAAAATCCATTTCAAAATCTAAGCATATTTTGGGGTTGATCCCAAAAGCAAAAGTGTAGAGCTTGGCAAGTTATACAAAGTTTGTTTTTGGAGTTTTTCAAGTTGTTTAGAAAAATTTTGAGTAATTTGTGAATTTTGACGAATGGCAAACTTGTAATTTCTGTGAACAGTGTTCACCGCCTAAGCTACATTGCCGTCGGACCTTCTTCGGCGTTCCAGGCGCGTCGTGGCTGTCCTTGATGTCGTGCTGGTGCGGAAACGGCTCCGCCGTGGCTTCCTTGAGCTTCTACGCCGCGCTATAAGTACCAAGACGCCGTCGTCGTCGTTTTTCTTCTTCCTTTGTTTTCACCACCGCCGTTGCCATTTCGGTAAAGGCCGTCCTAGTTCCGTCTTTTCCTTGCGAATCCAGCCAGCTAACATTGGTCGCCGGAAATTGCCAAGAATCCGCTATCCACGTCTTTCTTCCTCGCGGTCGGCAACTTCACCGCCGAGGGCGTGTCATCGTGGCCAGAGCCCTCCGGTGAGCCGTTGTTCATAATCAGTGTACTTACGGCTTTGTCTCGATGCTGTAGTACTTAATCAGTTGTTGTTTAATCATTTTGATCACTACAGTCACCGGTTCTCCCTCACCGACGATCTTTGCTCCGCCGTGATCACCGTAGTCATCGTCACGGCTCTCCGTTGTTCCTCCGACCCTGCTCGTTGCTCAGTCATGTTCGGGGTGAGGTGCTGAACCCTTCTGTGCTTAGTGTTTAACCTCTATCGTGCTTGTGTCACCAGTGTAGTGGTCGGATAGTTCACTGTAGTGGTCGGATAGTTCACCGTAGTGGTCGGATAGTTCACCGTAGTGATCGGATAGTTCACTGTAGTGGTCGGATAGTTCACCGTAGTGGTCGGATAGTTCACCGTAGTGATCGGATAGTTCACTGTAGTGGTCGGATATTTCACCGTAGTGGTCGGATAGTTCACCGTAGTGGTCAGATAGTTCACCGTAGTGATTGGTTAGTTCACCGTAGTGGTCGGATAGTTCACCGTAGTGATCGGATAGTTCACTGTAGTGGTCGGATAGTTCACCGTAGTGGTCGGATAGTTCACCGTAGTGATCGGATAGTTCACTGTAGTGGTCGGATATTTCACCGTAGTGGTCGGATAGTTCACCGTAGTGGTTAGATAGTTCACCGTAGTGATCGGATAGTTTACTGTAGTGGTCGGATAGTTCACCAAAGTGATCGGTGCTGGCGTGGTCACATCAGTTACGAATATGGTTTGATTAGTTTGGTTTGTAACTGTACTGCGAAGGAAAATTGTAGCCAATTTATTAATTTTTGCATCCATCAGCGAGCATCATGTTTCATATTCCGCATCATGTTAAACATGGCAATGTTACTACGTGTAGTAAACGAAGGTGAACACGTGGTAGTTAATCAAGTTGCAGAGGAGGTTGATCTGTCTGTTGAGGTCGGATCGAATACTTGTGTGACGTCGCAGGAACCAGACTTTTCCGTCAACGAAGGCAAGCCCCGGATGCATACAACCCTACCTTGTGTTTACAAATTAATTTTGCTTTTGCTTTCCGTTACTGCATTAAGTGATTAGGAGTTAAGTAAGAGCCTAATTGGTGCATTACCCTCCTTGTTATTCCATATTTACCATATTACCAGTTTTACACTCGTATATGCCTAGTTTTGCTTAGCTATGCATAGAACGATGAAAGTCGGGTGATTACCTGTCACCTGCAAGTTTTAAATGGAACATTGGTTACTTATGTTATCGTGTGATATGGGAATGTGGAGTAATAAATCTAGACCGGGCGGACTCGATGTGTGTGAGCCACAAGACATGGAGGTCTTGTGAGCGGGTTCTTTCCGCCTGTGTCGATTAAGGCACGTCCGTTGTTGAATTGCATGAGGTGAGAATTTGTAGTACTAACCACATACTCCGGTAAGCCTGAACTTGGCGATTCTGTTACGAGAATGGCTACTCGCGCACTGGGAGTGGAGAGATGGCGGGAATAGCGTGTACCCACGTGGCTATGGGCTGGATTGGTGGAGTACTGTATTCTCGGGTGGCGTGGACCCGTTCTTGTTTTAGAGGATCCGAGGGTAGGTTGGTATATGTAGGTCAGGGACCTGCATATGTCGTGTGGTCTGGAATTCCCAGCTGGGTTTATAATCGGTTCGAATCGTCGTTGCTCCTCGGTTATGGAGACTCAACTCACTGTTCATCATCGTAGTACTAATAACTGGAACTCAAATAAGGCTTGTGAATGTGTTGGATATGAAGTTTCATGATCTCATCATGGATCGTGTCAGCTTTGTATATGATTTTATGAAGCTTTCTATATAAAGACTTTTGTTAAAGAGCTTTTACGCAAAAGAACTTTGATTATTGCTAAAACCATACCTTGAATCCCTGAGCCTGCATTCCTGAGTTATCAGTTCTTATTTCGGTTAAGTCTTGTTGAGTACTTTTGTACTCAGGGTTCGTTGACCCTTGTTGCAGGTGAGCCTCATGAGCAGATCTGTTTTGGATCGTGCTGCATGACAGTTGTACCTTGTGATGACGATGAGAAGTAAATGTGTGGCCCTTGGGCAGGGCAATCTCCTTGTGTGTTTTGTATTATATTATAATGCCACTCCACTATTTCGTTTTGTAATAAACATCGAACCTAGTTGCGAGGTTTGAAACTACTGTTTTGTAAATTATGTTATTGTAAGACTTCCGCTGTTTTTACTCTGGTGTAGATATTTGAATAAATGTTGTAATACTGCAATGACTCTGTAACATGATCCTGCTCAGAAATCGTGGATGATTTGGGGTTCCCTGAGGACACCCGACAGTCTTGTTAAGTTAATGGAAACATATGCATAAATGTCAAAGGTCGTCGGACAGTGACAGGTGCATGTGGGCCCTATAACTTATATTTGGTTCTAAAAATCTAAGTGGAATTTATTATATTTTATTTATAAATCTAGTGGCATTATTATTCAAGTTGGGATTTAAACCATGAAATTCTAGAGATTTTGACATATAAATTATTGCTACTAATGCGTAGGTCACGTCGTTACGAAACAAACGCAACTTGAACAGACTATTTCGGAGTTAAAATAAATAAGTTATGATTTAAACAAGTTTTTCTATAGTTAAATAATAGATTAAATCTACCCATAAATTTTAGATATTGAAAACATGCCTAACAGTTGTATAAACATGTAGAAAACGTAAATACAATCCCAACGCAATTCGAACGGGTCAAATCAGACTTAAAACGCAAAAGTTACGCATGAAATAAGATTCAGTGGCATTTTTGTAAATAACATGAACTCATTTTTGAATTAAAACAATTAAAATATTAAATTACATGGCTGCTGGACTGCGGGTACTAATTCTTGAAAACAAAGGGTCTAAAATGAATAAAAATAGGACTAAAATGTATTTATTTTAAACTGTTATGGACTGCGGGTTGATTACTTGGAAATCCGGGGGCTAATCTGAAAAATGTGCGCGGCTTGACTGCTGGGTTGACTGTGGCTGCTGACTGTGCAGCCACGTGGTAGCATGCTATTAGCGCGGTGTGCCACGCGTGCGGTGGACGCGGTGCGCTGGCGCCGTGGACCGAGTCCATGGCCCGCTGTGGTCCGGCCACTTAATCCAACCAGTGATCTAATCTTGGTGGTTCACATCAGATCTGACGGTGCTAGCGCGATGGGGGCAGCGGGTTGCCGGGGAAGACACACACGATAGCGGCACCATGGGTGCCGGTGTGCCGAACTCGCCGGTGACGCCGGTACGGGGGACTCCGACCATCCCAATCAAAACCGAACCCACTGGCGTGAAGCGCAGGACCCCGCGAACTTATCTAATGTGCTATTGAGGGCGGGGAACGCGCCAGAGTGGCGATCCCGCGGTGGCGCCATGGCTGGCTTAACGGGTTCTCGCCGACATGGCATTCCAGTGCGTGAATCGACGAATGGAGAGCATGGGTAGGTGGAGGAGCTCACCGCAATGCGTATGGAAGTGGTTGCGGCGTCTGGAAGGCCTCCGAAGGACAGGGGTTTATCGACGGCGGCGGCTGGAGACAGAGAGACAAGGCACGGTGAGGGGAAATCCGATGAAATCGAGACCAAAACATGAAATGGCGGTACCTACGGGCGCGGGGGGAACACGGTAGAGCCTCGAGACACGTCGGTGATGAGGTTCAAGGCGTGGGAGGGGTGGATTGCTGGGCGACGGTGGCGAGCTCGAGCGGTGAATAGAGAAGGGGCAGAGGGGAGGGCTCGGCTCGGGTCTTATAGGCGAGCGGGGCTGCGGTAGATGGAAGGGAGCGGGGCGCAGTGATTACGGGGCTTTCCATGCAGGTGCGGTGGGCCGACAACTTGCCGTGGAAGCAGCGCCATCATCGGCAACGAGAGAAGGAAAGCTGAGCGCACAAGGAAGGAAAGAAAAGGGAGGGAGGTGGTGCTGACGTGTGGGGCCAGCTGCGCAGCGAGAGAGAGAAGGGAAGTGCGTGCGGGTGAAAGTCAAGCAGGCCACGGTGCTGCGGTGAAGCCGAGCAGAGCGGGCCGAGTGGGCCGCGTGGAGCAGGCCAATGCGGAATGGGCCACGCGCGGGAGGAAGGAAGGAAGGGGAGGAAGGGAAGAAGGCTGCTGGGCCGGCTAGCAGGCCGAGGGGAGGAGGAAAAGAGTGGGCCGGTTCCGGGGCTGGGCTAGAAAAGGAAGGGAAGAAGATTTTCAAATAAAAATCTTTTTCTATTTTTAGTTTTCAAATCCTAAGCCCAATTCAAATCAAATTCAAGTATAGTTTCAAATATACTTCCCTATTCAATAAAAATAGACAATTTTGTTAGGCTTTCCAAGATAAACTTTACAACTTTAATAATACTTTTATTTTTTTTTTCTAATTTTCTTTTCCTTCTTTTCTTTTATTTCAAAGCCATTTTTAATTTCATTTCAAAAGCATTTTAACTATTTTGACTTTTCAACCACTCAACCAATAAAATCAAATGCAATGGCATGTATGCTCAAACATGTTGCTACCTTATGATGTATTTTAATTTAATGAAAAATTTTATTTCCTATATTTCTTGTGCACAAAAATAACAACTTAAATCATTTTAACTCTATTTCAAAAGAGGCAATTTTTAGGGTGTCAGTCGAACCGGATGCACCCTGTCAGCATCTGGTCACCAAGTGACCTAGCATTCAGTCAAAGACCGACGCCAGCATCTTCGCTATATCATTGACTGGACACACTGGTCCCACTAAGACCAGCGTTTGGTCACTGTGTGACCAGCGTGACTAACTCCTTTTCAACTCTATCTTCTTCACCCTTGCTCAAATGTGCCAACCGCCAAGTGTATCACCTTGTGCACATGTGTTAGCATATTTTCACAAACATTTTCAAGGGTGTTAGCACTCCACTAGATCCTAAATGCATATGCAATGAGTTGGAGCATCTAGTGGCACTTTGATAACTGCATTTCGATACGAGTATCACCCCTCTTAATAGTACAGCTATCGATCCTAAATGTGATTACACTCACTAAGTGTCTCGATCACCAAAACAAAATGGCTCCTACCATTTATACCTTTGCCTTGAGCCTTTTGTTTTTCACTTTCTTCTTTTCAAGTCCAAGCACTTGATCATCACCATGGCATCACCATCATCATGTCATGATCTTCATTTGCTTCACCACTTGGAATGTGCTACCTATCTCTTGATCACTTGATAAACTAGGTTAGCACTTAGGGTTTCATTAATTCACCAAAACAAAACTAGAGCTTTCAATCTCCCCCTTTTTGGTAATTGATGACAACCCGTTCATAAAGATATGAATTGAAATTCATTTGAATCCATGTTGCTTGCCCAAGCATATTTATCATGTGTAAAAGGATATGGACAAGTTTCATGAATCCCATATGGTAGCAATTGCTCTCTCTATATATGTGCTAAGAGTTTGGATTGTAGCTTGCATATTTGCTTAGATAGGAAATATAGGAGACAATGTCTACCAAATGATGCTAAGGTATAAATGATGGACCTTTGAAGTGTGATACCAATCGGAGTGCACCATTATACCATCCTTAGCACCATGGTTAGCTTGATACCACTTGGAGACACTTGGAAATGAAATCACTAGATAACCTATGAATGCTAGATTTTCATTTCATCATTCAAACCTATAACTAGCATACATCACACAAGCATGAATATTAAAATTTAAAACTTGTGCCATGCAAGCAAACATATGAAATGCACATTCAAATGCACTATACAAGTTCATGAGCTTGCTCCCCCTACTTGTGTGCTCAAAATTTTAATTGATCCCTTTCCTTTGTCATATCTCTCCCCCTATGTCAAATTTTCCCTTTGTTGTCTTTTCATTATCTTAGTACACTAATATCTTTGTTTTTCTCACCATGTACTAATATCTTTGTTTTTCTCCCCCTTTGTCATCAATGACCACAAAGGTTCAAAATGTAGATTGGTTGAGATTATCAATGTCAATCAATGGGGTGAGGATCATTTTCCCAAATTTGGTTCAATCTAGATCATTTGCCAAATATATTTAACTCGGTTTGATCCAAGGACAAGCTTCTTCACACCTCCAAATAAGGGTTATCTTGTACCATGTTGAGTTAAACACTTAGAGCTCATTTTCTAGATTAAACACTAGGTTTACAAGCCCACAAACATGTCATATGCTACCACTAGATCAAAATAAGCATAGAAGCAATAGTGGTATCATACAATCATCAAATTCATTTGATTTTCATGAATGAGCCTATTAAATGTGAAAGATGTCTAGATGCACTAAACAAGTCCTTAGCATGGATGTATGCCATGCCAATCAACTTTTACCTTGGATTGCTCAAAGGAGAGGCATGTCATATAAGTGGGGGTGCATCAACACATATTTGAGAAATCCAATATGTTCAACTCATTCCTTAGCTTGCAAAACCTTTTCTCATCTAATGGCTTGGTGAATATATTGGCAAGTTGATCTTCGGTGCCTACACTCTCAATGCAAATGTCCCCTTTTTATTGGTGATCTCTTATGAAATGGTGGCGGACATCAATGTGCTTTGTTCTTGCATGTTGAACTAGATTGTTGGTTAACTTGATTGTACTCTCATTGTCACATAGCAATGGCACTTTCTTGAACTTGATTCCAAAGTCACTCAAAGTGGCCTTCATCCAAAGTATTTGTGCACAACAACTACCGGCGGATATGTATTCGGCTTTTGCGGTTGATAATGCAACACCATTTTGCTTCTTTGATGACCATGAAATAAGTGATCTTCCCAACAATTGACATGTGCACAAGGTGCTCTTCCTTTCAACCTTGCATCCCGTATAATCCGAGTTGGAGTAACCAACTAGCTCAAACTTTGCTCCTTTGGGATACCATAAACCAACATTTGGTGTATGCTTCAAGTACCTCAATATTCTCTTTGTAGCCTTCAAATGACTTTCTCTTGGTGAGGCTTGAAATCTTGCACACATGCATACACTAAACATGACATCCGGCCTTGATGCGGTCACATAGAGTAGGCTTCCAATCATAGACCGATACAATTTTTGATCCACCATGTTGCCACTTGCATCACTATCCAAGTTACCATTTGTTCCCATTGGTGTGCTAATGGTTTTACTATCATTCATGCCAAACTTCTTGATCATGTCCTTAATATACTTGCCTTGACTCACAAATGTACCATTCTTCAATTGCTTGATTTGAAGACCAAGGAAGTAACTTAACTCATGGACATCTCAAACTCATTAGCCATCATCCTTCCAAACTCATCACAAAAGTCTTGATTGGTTGATCCAAATATGATGTCATCAACATAGATTTGCAACACAAACAAATCTTTTCCAATCATCTTGATGAAAAGAGTGGTGTCAACCTTGCCCATCATGAACCCTTTTGAGACTAGGAAGTCCCTCAATCTCTCATACCATGCTCTAGGTGCTTGCTTCAAGCCATACAATGCCTTCTTCAACTTGTACACATGGTTGGGCTTCTTGTCATCTTCAAAACTAGGAGGTTGCTCAACATATACTTCTTCATTGATGTAACCATTGAGAAATGCACTCTTAACATCCATTTGATAGAGCTTGATATTGTGGGCACAAGCATAGGCTAGCAAGATTCTTATTGCTTCCAATCTAGCAACCAAGGCATATGTTTCTCCAAAGTCAAGACCTTCAACATGTGTATAGCCTTGTGCTACCAATCTTATTTTGTTCCTTACTAGTATCCCATCTTGATCTTGCTTGTTCCTAAAGACCCATTTGGTTTCAATCACATTATGCCCCTTTGGTCTCTCTACTAATTCCCATACTTGATTTCTTGTGAAGTTATTCAATTCTTCATGCATAGCATTCACCCAATCAACATCCTTCAATGCTTCATCTATCTTCTTTGGTTCAATGGATGACACAAATGAGAAATGCTCACAAAATAAAGCCAATCTTGATCTTGTTTGTACACCTCTAGAAATATCACCAATTATAGTATCTAATGGATGATCCCTTGCAATATTTGTTGGTTGGAGCATTGGAATTTGATTGCTTGCACTTGCTTGATCATTGGGTTGAGATGATGTACTAGCCACTTGATCTTGTTCATTGTCATGAGATCCACTTGTACTAACTTGATTTGTATCATCTTGCACATTTGAGTTAGAGAGCACTTGCACTTGATCATCTTCATCATCATTCACTTGCCAAGGCCTCAATTCACCAACATCCATGTTCTTCATGGCATTTGAAAGTTGAATGCCTCTAACATCTTCTAAGTTCTCATTCTCTACTTGTGAACCCTTGGTTTCATCAAATTCAACATCATGAACTTTCTCAAGAGTACCACTATCCAAATTCCAAACTCTATTTGCTTTGCTTGTAGTGGAATAACCAAGTAGGAATCCTTCATCACATTTCTTGTCAAACTTGCCCAATCTAGTGTCTTTCTTAAAAAGATATAGCATTTGCAACCAAAGACCCAAAAATATGCAATGTTGGGCTTTCTACCATTCAAGATCTTATATGGTGTCTTCTCTTTCAATGGGTGATAATAGAGGCGGTTGCTACAATAGCAAGCCGTGTTGATAGTTTCGGCCCAAAAGGATTGACTCACATTGTACTCAGTAAGCATAGACCTTGCCATATCAATGAGTGTTCTATTCTTCCTTTCAACAAGACCATTTGATTGTGGAGTGTACTTGGCCGAGAATTGATGTCTAATTCCAAATTCATCATATAACTCATCAATTCTATTGTTCTTGAACTCACTACCATTGTCACTTCTAACTCTCTTGATGGTTGTTTCAAACTCATTGTGAATGCCATTGACAAATGATTTGAATGTTGCAAACACATCACTCTTGTCCACTAGAAAGAATACCCATGTGTATCTAGTGTAATCATCCACTATCACAAAGCCATATTTGTTACCACAAATGCTAGTGTATTGAGTTGGCCCAAACAAGTCCATATGCAATAACTCAAATGCTTTACTAGTGCTCACCATGCTTTTCTTAGGATGGGTGTTTCCAACTTGTTTTCTGGCTTGACAAGAGCTACAAAGCTTATCCTTTTCAAACACAACATCTTTCAAGCCTCTAACCAAGTCATGCTTAACCAATCTATTCAATTGTTTCATTCCAACATGACCAAGCCTTCTATGCCATAACCAACCCATGCTAGACTTAGTGAACAAGCATGTAGATAATTTAGCTTCACTAGCATTGAAATCAACCAAGTATAGATTCTCATATCTAAAGCCTTGGAAGATCAAGTTAGAGCCATCTACACTTATGATCTCTATATCTTCTACCTCAAATATGCATTTGAATCCAAGATCACACAATTGAGCCACGGATAGTAAATTGAAGTTCAAGCTCTCTACTAGCAATACATTGGATATGCTCATGTCATTGGATATTGCAATCTTACCAAGCCCTTTGACCTTGCCTTTGCCATTGTCACCAAATGTGATACTATCATAACCATCATTGCCATTGGTGTTGATTGAGTTGAACATCCTTGCATCACCGGTCATGTGTTGAGTGCACCCACTATCAAGAACCCAATGCCTTCCTCTGGCTTTGTAATTTACCTACAAAAGAAGATCAATTCTTTTTAGGTACCCAAACTTGCTTGGGTCCTTGAAGGTTAGTCACTAAGCTCTTTGGTACCCAAATGGCTTTCTTCTTTGAGCTCATCCATGGTTTACCAATGAACTTAGCCTTCACACCATTTGTACCCTTAGTAAGCACATAGAAATAATTAATCTTAATTGAGGATACATTAGCATTTTTGCTTTTGTTCTTGCATTCATGCTCTACATGACCAACTTGCTTGCAACTAGTGCAAAACCAACCATTGTTCTTCATAAAACTAGTCTTGTGAGGAGCAAAGGCCGCCTTGCCTTTCTTGGGGGTATAGCCCAATCCCTCTTTGTAGAGAGAAGCTATTTGGCTACCCAAGCACATAAGCAAGCAGTCCTCACCACCATAGGCCTTAGCCAAGGTGTGAGTGAGCTTATTGACCTCCTTCTTGAGGTTCTCATTCTCAACCATTAGTGAGGTATCACAAGTGAGACCATCACTACTAGATGAGGTGGAAGTAGAAGTACTACAAGAAGGGTTAGCGAGAGGAACAATGATAGGCATAGATAATGATTCATCAATTATATCACAAGTTAATCCTATATTGCAAGTTTCAACATGCTTCTTTTTATTTTGCTCATCAAGCAAAGAGGAATGAGCCTTTTCAAGCTTTTTATGAGCCTTGCCAAGCTTCTCATGGGCTTCCTCTAGCCTCTCATGAGATGCATTGAGCTCATCAAAGGCTTGCTTAAGGGCTTTTAGTTCCTTATGCAAGCTTTTGCATTCCCTTCTCTTGATGTCAAAGTGTTCTTTAGCATCTTGTAGCATGTCAAATAGTTCATCCTTAGTAGGTTCATCATCATCACTTCCACTTTCATTTTCATTTTCATTATCATGTTCCTCATCACTTCCATCATCACAAATTTATACCTTAGTGGCCTTAGCCACGAAGCATGCTTGAGTGTCAAAGAGAGAAGGCTTCTCATTGATAGCAATGCTTGCAAGTGCCTTCTTCTTGGTGGTCTTGTCATCATCACTATCATCATCATCACTTGAGGAAGCATCACTATCCCAAGTGACCACATATGAACCACCTTTCTTCTTCTTGAAGGTCATCTTGTCCTTCTTCTCTTTCTTTTCCTTCTTGTCCTTCTTCTTGTTCTTCTTGTTGTCATCATCATTATCGCTATTGTATGGACATTGAGCAACAAGATGATCTTTGCTTCCACATTTGAAGCACCTTCTTGACTCTTCCTTGTTCCTGGATGAAGATTTCTTTCTTCTAGCATGGTACCCTTTCTTCATCATGAACTTGCCAAATCCCTTGACAAAGACAGCCATCTTCTCATCATCATCATCATCATCCCATGAGCCATCATCTTCACTTGATGTATCTTGCTTTGCCTTGCCCTTGGATGATGTGGCCTTGAATGCCATGCTCTTCTTCTTCTCATCCTTCTTCTCATCTTTCTTTTCCTTCTTTTCTTCCTTCTCATCATCATCTCTATATGTATCATCAGTCATTATATCTCCCAACACTTGGTTTGGTGTCATGGTGTCCAAACCACTCCTCACTAGAATATTGACCAATGTGCCAAATCTTAAAGGCAAATGTCTCAAGAACTTGTGGGAGAAGTCCTTGTCCTTCGCCTCTTCTCCAAGTGCTTTGAGATCATTAACAAGCACTTGAAGCCTATGGAACATCTCCAGCACACTCTCATCCTCCATCATGAAGCTTGCAAACTTCTCTTTGAGAATATATGCCTTTTCACCCTTCATGGCTTGAGTGCCTTCAAATGATTCCTCCAATTTCTTCCATGCCTCATGAGCTCTCTCAATATTCTTGATTTGCTAAAATGTTCTTTCATCCAAAGCATCATCGATGGCACTAAGAGCAATGCCATTATTTTGGAGTAGTATTTCTTTGGCAGCGGTGGGAGTCTCTTCATCTTCAATCTCAATCTTTGTCTCTACCACCTTCCAAACCTTCCTATTGATTGACTTGATATAAGTTGTCATCTTAGCCTTCCAATAGGGATAGATGGAGCCATCAAATTGGGGTGGCTTCTTTGTATTGTTGATTTGAGCCATTTTTACACCGAAGGTTGTTAAGCCTCAAATCACGGTGACGTCGGCTCTGATACCACTTGAAAGGTCCTAATGGCTAGAGGGGGGTGAATAGCCTATTAAAAATTTCTACAGCAACACTTAACAAACTGGTTAGACAATTATGAGACGAAGCAAGTGTTGTGCTAGCCTACTAAAAAGCAAGCCACCTACCACAATTCTAGTTTATATAGTTTCTATTCACACAATAGCTATGACACTACACTAGGTTAGTGTGCTCTCAAAAGCTAACTAAAGAGCCACACTAACCAAACTAACAAGCTCTCACAACTAGCTACACTAAAGAGCTTGACAACTAGTTTGCGGTAAAGTAAAGAGAGTGAGCAAGAAGGTTATACTGCCTTGTCGAGGAAGGAGCCAATCAATCACAAGAATGAATAACAATGAAGACCAATCACCTCAGAATCAAATGATGACACAATGATTTTTTACCGAGGTTCACTTGCTTGCCGGCAAGCTAGTCCTCATTGTGGTGATTCACTCACTTGGAGGTTCACGCGCTAATTGGCATCACACGCCAATCCCTCAATAGGGTGCCGCACAAACAACATAAGATGAGGATCACACAAGCCATGAGCAATCTACTAGAGTACCTTTTGGCTCTCCACCGGGGAAAGCTCAAGAACCCCTCACAATCCCCACGATCAGAGCTGAAGACAATAACCAACCTCCGCTCGATGATCCTCACTGCTCCAAGCCATCTAGATGGCGGCAACCACCAAGAGTAACAAGCGAATCCCGCAGTGAAACATGAACACCAAGTGCCTCTAGATGCAAACACTCAAGCAATGCACTTGGATTCTCTCCCAATCTCACAAAGATGATGAATCAATGATGGAGATGAGTGGGAGGGCTTTGACTAAGCTCACAAGGTTGCTATGTCAATGCAAATGGCCAAGAGAGTGAGCTTGAGCCGGCCATGGGGCATAAATAGAAGCCCCCATGAAATAAAGCCATTGTACCCCTTCACTAGGCACAACACGGGGTGACCAGATGCTCCGGTCATATCGACCGGACGCTGGACCTCAGCGTCCGGTCACGTGATGCATGCCATGTGTCCCCTCTCTTCAAATGTTGATCACCCGATCTCAACAGTTAAGTGATGACCGAATGCACTGCTATGAAGTGACCGGATGCTAGACCTCAGCGTCCGGTCATTTCCAGTAAGCATCTAGAAACAAGAAATCATGACCGGACGCTAGACCTTAGCATCCGGTCGGTTCCAGTAAGCATCCAGAAACAAGAAATCATGATCAGAGCATCCGGTCATGCTCGACTGGACTCACCCAGCGTCCGGTCACTCAGTGACTCTTTTGTGCGCTGCCACATCAGCCAGACTAGACACACCCTGTTAGTGTTCGGTCACCAAGTGACCCAGCATTCGGTCGAAGACTGACGCCAGCGTCTTTGCTGTATTATTGACCGGACGGACCGGTCCCACTGAGACCAGCATTCGGTCACTGCGTGACCAACATGACTAACTCCTTTTCAACTCTATCTTCTTCACCCTTGCTCAAATGTGCCAACCGCCAAGTGTATCACCTTGTGCACATGTGTTAGCATATTTTCACAAACATTTTCAAGGGTCTTAGCACTCCACTAGATCCTAAATGCATATGCAATGAGTTAGAGCATCTAGTGGCACTTTGATTACCATATTTCGATACGAGTATCACCCCTCTTAATAGTACGACTATCGATCCTAAATGTGATCACACTCACTAAGTGTCTCGATCACCAAAACAAAATGGCTCCTACCATTTATATCTTTGCCTTGAGCCTTTTATTTTTCTCTTTCTTCTTTTCAAGTCCAAGCACTTGATCATCACCATGGCATCACCATCATCATGTCATGATCTTCATTTGCTTCACCACTTGGAATGTGCTACCTATCTCATGATCACTTGATAAACTAGGTTAGCACTTAGGGTTTCATCAATTTACCAAAACCAAACTAGAGCTTTCAGCCAGGGCCGGTGCCAATGCGTGACTCACTATAGGAGGATGCCCTGCCTACCACTCCGATTGGAGTGCCCCGAGCTGAAGGTGGTGGTGACTCGCGGGCCAGCTAGAGCCAGTTGGGCTGACTCCTCCCCCGGTTGAAGTGAGGGGGCACAAGTCATAGCCCGGGAGCGGTCCTCGCCCTATGGGCCCATCGACATTAGGTCTTGGCTTCAGAGTCATATCGCTTACATCCTGGTACATCTTTCTTTGTTTCTTTTTGATCTTGTTGTTGAGTCTTTTTTGGAGTATGACTGACCTATGCTTTTTGATAGTGGTTGAACACTGACGGGGTTGAGCATCGCCCCAACTCCTATGCAAGTGGTTTGGAGGCCCACCTTGTAGTGCGCCGCGGTAAGCGACGGGGAGAGCAGGGTGGTGGTGGGAGTCCTTCCCTACCAGGGTGGTGCTCCCTAGGTCAGTTGCTAGCACGGCGGTAGAGGCGGCAATGGTGTTGGCGGTGATCCCAGTGGTGATAGCGGAGGCTATGTCGGAGGTGTCCCTCGCTGCCCCTCCTCCATCAGCTGCGGTAGAAGAGGAGAGGGAGACCAGGTTCCCTACCTCACCTAGTGGAGGGCTACAAGGCTCACCTTCCCAGTCAGTGCCAGAGGCACCGGGAGATGCGGCCGGGCTGGAACCAGAACATCTACCAGTGGCCCACGAAGACGAGGTGGTGGAGATCCCCTCCGACGATGAGGTGGATGAAGTGGTGGAACTGCCGACGCCATCACAGGAGCTGGCGGTGGTCTGGTCGGAGGCTGGACTCTCTAGTGGGCCATAGGAGACTGACCTGGGGTGGCCCTGTCCTGAGGACTCGACAAAGGTTTGGTTCATCCTTCGAGATTCATAGGAGTGCCAGCTCTAGGACATCCTTGGGGGGAGATGACTTGCCATGGAGTCCTATCTTGCCAAGTTGTCAGTGAAGCTTGAGGATGCCCTAGAGCAGGTTAAGTCTATCTAGTAGTTGGTCAAGGTCGACCTGCAGCTCGCCGCGGAGGTGAGTTTCCCGCGCTTGTCCTTGACCCCTTGGTTTCTCCTTGGTTGCCTTAGTATGTTTGCTTCTTGTTTTTGTAGGGTCTACAAGAGATGTCATGCCGCAAGTCCTGTTTCCTCCAGATGGAGCACGCTTGGATGGCCAAGCTTGAGCATCAGCTGGAGTCCACCTGCCATGAGTCCTAGGACTAGGCGACGGAGGCGACTGAGGCACAGATGGCGGAGCAGCTCATGGCGGAGTGGGTGACCGCCGCTGAGCAGGGGCTTGAGGCGGCGAAAGCCCGCCAGACGGAGACTTAGACGGAGTTGTGAAAGTCCCTAGTAGACACCAAGGTGGTACTTCAAAAATCCCTGGAGACCCTAGAGTCAGAACGGAATGCCCTAGAGTTGGAGCAGAATGCCCTGGGGTCAGAGCGAAAGGCCCGGTCGGAGGCAAACCAGGAAGTGCTCGTGCTTTGGGGCTGGGTGATGGGGACAGAGGAGGCGAACACCTGGCTGCGCGAGCAGGTGACCTGGTAGGCGGAGGGACCCTCTATCCTTAGGAACACCTACCTCAGTGAGTACCTTTTTTGCTTTCAACGTGTTGGTTTCTTCCTTTAGCTTGATTCTGAGCTTGTCATCCTTTTTCTAGAGCTGGGTGGAAAGGTAGAATCGTTGGAACGGGACCTGGAGATGGCTAAGGTGACTTTTGGCCGAAATGCGAAGGCGCTGGCCAAGTCCCTTGAAGAGCGACGTGCTCTCGAGGGGAACTTGACCAGATCCGTAATGTTGCCCAGCTTGTTGTCTTGGAGGTCTTTGGGTCGGCGCCAAGTACTAGCGCACCTGCCATCTAGCTGGCGGAGGTTCTGGATGAGGTCTGGGCCCTCATCACACATGAGCTATTCTACGGAGCATCAGGGGTGTTGACTTCGATGGTGACATATCACCCAAACCTAGACTTTGCCACTATCTGCAGCGGGTATGCTAATGGCCTGAGCACGAAGGACATCCAATCGCTTGGGGAGAGCTTGCTGCCGCACGTAAGGTTGGTGGCAGAGCAAGTCTCTGTGAAGTGGGTGATGGATGCCTACCATGAGGACATGGCCAGAAGCATGCGTCTAGGGGACGTCGCCTAGCCTATGGATGGCGTGGAGCCAGGGTCGAAAGTGGACATCGCCCCGCCTTCAACCGAGCCGAATGTCGTCCAGCCATGGAGTGAGTAGCCCGTGCCTTCGCCAGTTGCACCGATAGCAGATGCTGCCAGGAAGCCCCAATAGCTTGTAAAGTATAAATAGTTTAGCATATGTAAAAAGTTAAGTTCGTGGGGGAGCACCCATGTAAACGTTCTTGTGTACCCAATGACTACAATTGGTTTCATTTTTTGTGACGGAGTCACTCCGTTTGGGGAAGCTTGTCCCATTCGTTCCTTAGTTTTATCTTAGCATAATTTTGTTTTTTATTCTTTCTTTTTCATACTTGCCCGTTCATCCCATAGGCTGCAACTTTAGGAGCTCGGGCTTGGCCCGCGAGGCTCAGCTACTCGTAACCATAGGTAGAGGCAGGGTGCGATCGGTCGGAATATTTTAAAGCAAAGCTACATAAGGTAATTTAAAGGAATGAACTACCCTTTTGTTCAGGTAGGAAGGAGTTTTACCATATGATAGCAAACAAAAAGAGACATAGTAGTGCACCCCCGTGGAGCCCCCGAGCGACCCGGGTCGAAAGTGTTCGGGTCGGGGAGCTTTTATAGGGGCAAACATTAAGTAAACAATGGTAAGACTGAATTTTTAGAGGAAGAAATGACATGGCTGTTCCAAGCATTGGTGAGAGAGATGAGGCTATTTGTCTTGCTGAGACTAGAGAGGCAGCTAGAATTTGGATGGTGTTTCAAGCTGCTAGGTAGGCAACAGAGTTCGATCATAGAGAGAAGGAACTTATACGCCAGGTTGAGGAGCTTCAGCTAGATGTTCATCGTCTCAACAACATGGTGAACCCAATTCTTCCTCCAGGTGCTCCAACAGTGGAAGAAGATCCCAATGTGTTGATTGTCGAGGATGATGGCATGGAGATGGACGTCGAGGATGAGCCAGATGATGAGGAGATCGAGCCTTTTGAGGACAACCACGGTGATGGTGTGTTCGACATCGACAGCGACCACCCCAAGGAGTAGCTTAGCTTTAGCATCTAGCTAGATGTGTTAGCTCCCTATCTTCGATCATTTATGTAATAAACTGGTAATTAAGTTTGATCTCATGGTGTACCCTTTGATGTATTCTGGAAACTTTGTATGTAATCCATGTTGTGGTTGCCCTTTTAATGAATGCCCATTGTGTTGGCAAGCAATTTGGCATGTACAGAATGCATTACGAATGGCGTTAAGTAATATAATTGGTGATGTTATGGTTGTGGAATTGAATTATTATGCCTCTGTTTATTGTATGAATCTAAATTCTCTCTAGTAAATTTAGTTTGGCATAAATATACAATTCTTCTACAATTTTTCAACATCATCAATAATTGCTTATTGTTGAAATTCTGTAGATGCCTCGCACCCGTTCTGGAGCCAAAGGGAATAATGGGAACGATGGTGCCAGGGGCAGTGGCTTGAATGGTCATGATAATGAAGATTTGCCACCACCCACTCTGGCAGAGTTGATGGCTATGCTCGCTGAAGGGCAACGTGCTATGGATGAGGCTATTGCACCATGGCGCAACAAGTCGCCTAGGGCAGACATCAGCGCTAGGGTGCAGAGCCAAATCAATATAGTGATTTCATGGAGTTCTTGGATACCAAGCCCGCTATTTTCAAGGAGGCTGAAGAGCCACTCCAAGCAGAGGAATGGCTAAACACACTAGAACAAAAGTTTTGTTTGCTGAGGCTGACAGAGCCATTGAAAACTGAGTATGCATCCCACCAGTTGCATGGGCCTATAGGCATTTGGTGGAGTCATCATCGAGCCACCCTGCCTGAGAATGCTCACATTACTTGGAACCAGTTTAAGGCTGCTTTACGGGGGCACTATATTCCTCTAGGTCTTATGAGTATCAAGCATGCTAAGTTTATGAAGCTAACACAAGGTACCAAGAGCTTGATTGAATATCTACATGCTTTCAACAACCTGTCATGATATGCCACAAAATTTGTTGACACGGATGCGAAGAAAATTGCTAGTTTCAAGTGGGCGCTTGGTCCCAAGCTAATGAAGACTCTTGCTAACAACAAGTCTGCCACTTTCAATGAATTTGTCAGTGATGCCTTAACTCAAGACAATCAAAACAACATTTATGCTGCATCCAAGAATTGGAAGAGAGCCTTTGAAGTAGGCGCTTCTCAGTCAAAAGCTCTAGTTGCTGTGAGACCTTAGTTTCGCCCACCTGCTCCCAAGTTTAGGTCACCTCAGAAAAAGGTACAAATTGTTCAGAATCAAAAGGTGTTTCGCAAGGCCTATTCGGTTGATCTACCAAAGGGCGGCTTAGGGAAAGGAAATTCCAATGTTCCACCCAGCAACCTATCGTGTTGGAACTTCAACAAGCCTAGCCATTGGGCAAGAATTGCCCCTATCCCAAGAAGAACAACCAAAAGTAGGGTAATTCCAATGTGCATCAGGGACATGTGCACTATACCACTATTGAAGAAATTCCTGTTGGTGAAGTTGTTACTATGGGTACGTTTCTTGTGAACCAACATCCCATAGTTGTTTTGTTTGATTCTGGAGCATCACATTCATTTATGAGTCAAACATTTGTATCCAAGCATAATCAGAGGGTAGTTACTATAGATAAGGGTAGTTACTACATAAGTGCAGTTGGGAATCAAATCTCCACCAACCAAATAGTTAGAGATGTGCGCATCTCCATAAGCAACCGGGAGTATACCGTAGATCTTGTAGTATTGCCCGGGTTGGGGATAGATGTAATCCTAGGAATGAGATGGATGAGTGGCCATGGAGTTCTTATTGATACTTCCACTTAGGTGGTTATGTTAAGGGAACCAGACAGTAAGAATGCTTTCTTAGTACCACTTCCCAGAGATTTTGACCTCTGAAATGTAGCTAATGCTATCCGGCCTGTGACTATTGTTGACATTCTGGTGGTGTGTTAATTCCTAGATGTATTTTCGGATGAGATGCCTGGGTTACCGCCTGGCAGAGATGTAGAGTTCAAGATTGAATTGTTACTAGACACAACACCTTTCTCATGAAGGCCTTATAGGATGCCACCCAATGAATTAGCTGAGCTCAAAGTGCAATTGTAGGAGCTTCTTGAAAAAGGTCTCATTCGACCCAGCTCCTCGCCATGGGGTTGTCCTGCCATATTTGTGAAAAAGAAGGATAAATCTTTGCGGATGTGTGTGGACTACCGACCCCTTAATGTGGTAACAATCAAGAACAAGTATCCTTTACCTCGAATTGATATATTGTTTGATCAGCTATCAAAGGCTAAAGTGTTCTCCAAGATCGATTTGAGATCGGGGTACTACCAGATTAAGATTAGGCTGAAAGACACACCTAAGACTGCTTTCTCTACTAGGTATGGTCTATATGAGTATCTTGTCATGTCTTTTGGGCTGACCAATGCTCCTGCCCATTTCATGTATCTCATGAATTCGGTGTTTATGCCTGAACTTGATAAATTCATAGTGGTGTTTATTGACGACATCTTAGTTTATTCTGAGAATGTGAAAGATCATGAAGAACACCTAAGAGTTGTCTTAATAGGCTTGTGAGAACATCAGCTATATGCTAACTTTAACAAATGCGAATTTTTGTTAAAGAAAGTACCTTTTCTTGGTCATGTGTTATCTGAAGATGAAATCTCAGTAGATCTAGGCAAAGTGCAAGAAGTTATGGATTGGAAGGCCCCAACTTCAGTTCATGAAGTTCAGAGTTTCCTTAGATTAGCAGGTTATTATCGTTGTTTCATTCCAAACTTCTCTAAGATCGTCAAGCCCATGACCAGATTACTTCAGAAAGATGAGAAATTTGTGTGGACTTCGGAGTGTGAAGCTGCTTTTCACACTTTATGGACTTTGTTGACCACCGCCCCAATTTTAGCATAGCCCAACATAGAGAAACCATTTGATGTGTTTTTTTGACGCATCTGGTACTGGTTTGGGGTGTGTGCTTATGGAAGAAGGCCGAGTCATTGCCTATGCCTCGCGTCAACTGAGGAAACATGAGGTAAATTACCCAACTCATGATTTAGAGCTAGTCGTGGTTGTTCATGCTTTGAAGCTTTGGAGGCACTATTTGCTTGGCAATGTGTGTCACATTTACACTGATCACAAGAGCCTCAAGTACATCTTCAGACAACCTGAGTTGAACATAAGACAAAGAAGATGGTTAGAGCTAATCAAAGATTACAACCTAGAGGTGCATTATCATCCGGGCAAGGCAAATGTAGTTGTAGATGCTTTGAGCCAAAAGTATCATAGCAAACCATTACTAGAAGATGGCTTCAACCTACTACATCATTTAGTTTTACATATTCTCACTATTAGTTTTACATAATTAGTTGGGCACCAAATTGATCCAAAGTTCTGCTTGTCACCCTCAAACTGTTGGACAAACAGAGTGAGTGAATTGGATTCTAGAAGACATGTTAAGAGCCTATGTAATATCTTCAAAGGGTTCATGGGAGAAATGGCTACCTTTGGCTGAGTTCTCCTACAACAATAGCTAGCAGGAAAGCATCAAGATGGCCCCTTTTGAAGCTTTATATGGCGGCAAATGCAGAACTCCTCTGAATTTGGTTGAGCCAGGTGAAAGAAGGTATTAGGGTATTGACTTCATCAAAGAAGCCAAAGAGCAAGTTCAGATCATTCAACAACATATAGAAGCCGCTCAATCAAGATAGAAAAGTTATGCGGACAAGGGAAGAAGTCCTCTTGTATTTGAAGTTGGTGATTACGTGTACTTGAAAGTATCACCGATGAAAAAGGTACAACGATTTGGTGTGAAGCGAAAGTTGGTGCCCCAGTATGTGGGCCCATACAAAATTATTAAGCAATGTGGACCAGTAGCTTATAGACTTCAACTACCACCAGAGATGAGTGCCATCTTCAATGTTTTCATGTATCTCAATTGAAGAAATGTCTTCATGTGCCCAAAGAAGCCATTGAATCCACTAATGTCAAGATCCAATCTGATTTGACGTATGAAGAAAAACCTATCCAGGTGATAGAAGAAATGGAGAGAGTGACTAGAAGTGAAGTGGTTAAGTTCTATAAGGTGGTGTGGAACAACCATAGTGAGCAAGATGCAACGTGGGAACAGAACTATTTTCTGCGTGATGCCTACCCCACTTTCTACAAGGATTGGTAGGTCTTTCCAATCTCAGGATGAGATTTGTTTAAGGGGGGCTGTAACACCTTGGTGTTAAGCATGCATTTGTCATTGGCATTACACGAGCACAAGCATCATTGAGCATTCATGAGCATGAGCATCTCAAATTGTATCTCTATGATTTGCTTATATTACATGTGTTGTCACTAAGTGCTTTACATATGCTAGGGTTTACCTATGGCCAATGTATAAAATTCATGTGGGACCTTAGAGGTACCCTAAACATGTTTAGAATGTCATATGGAACAACTTTGGTATTCATGACTTGGACCAATTTGGCCTCAAAGTCATGGTTATAGTGTAAATTACCATTTTCAAGTTGTAGGTTTGACCTAAGTTGAACTATAGCATAGAGTGTTTGCATGGTAGTGCACCCTTAAGAAAAGTTGTAGTACTTGGCAAGGGTAACAACTTTTATTTTTGGGTAAGGTTGTATTTTGCTTCATCGCCACCGTGCCATCATCGGAGCATCGTCGCGCTCGCGGCTCACTGTGGATGCGCCTGCCACCGCACCTCCTATCCTCCTCTTCGTCAGTCTATAGTCATCTTGTGGTTCTTACTCTTAGGTAAGAGCTTGGCTTGACTCTACTATGTGGTCATGTGGGAACTCGCTGCCGCTCCCGCCGTGGCCGCCATTGCCGCCATGGCAATCGAGCTCGCCGTCGCTGAGCTGAGCCATCGTCTTCCATCTCTTTAGCACACATTAGGACGAGGAAGCCTAGACCTAGCATCTGGCATGATGGAGACCCACCTCTCACCGCCATCTCGCCGGAATGTCGTGAGCCCCGCCATGCTTAGTGCGCCACCGTGCGGGCATGCAAGCGGTCAGAGCTCACCGTCACATCACCGGAACCCTAGCCATCTAGGTTAGCTCCGATAGGTTACCACGTAGCTGTAGAGCACCTCACCAGAGCATATGGTGGCTAGAGGATGCCGGCGTACTACCACACGACCACTGTCATCCACCATTGCCGCCAGCAAGCGACTTCCGGTGAGCTTATGGGCTAGCCGAGCACACCTATCGACACGGCTTGATGAAACGAGCACATAGGTGTTGTCGTCGTCGCCGGAGATCTCACCACCAGTGAGATATCGCTGCTCGAAGCATCTCCTCTGTTCTCGCGTCGCTGACGTCTGGGTCCCACTGACCAGCGGGCCCCATCTGTCAGTCTGAGTATTAGTTGATTTTCTGAATTGTTTTCACAAATTGAATGCTTGTTTCAAAAATTCATATCTAGAGCATGGAGTGTCCAAATGGGGTGAACCAAATTTTGTTGGTTTCATCATGAAGTATTTGATAAAAATATGAAACTTACTGTTTGTAATGTTTTCTAGGAGAATTAAATGGAGCTATATATGTACTTTTAATTGTTTGCAATCTTGTAAAATGTATAACTTGAGTTAGGAAAGTGATAAAATTGTGATTCCAATTTTGCTGATCTTGTGTTGACTTGCTCTTACTAGGAAAAAAGTTTAACTTGTAGTAAACTAGATTGGAGTTGGGTCTTTCTATTTATCTTTTAATAAATGGTGTTTTTTGAGGAAATTCATAAGGATAAAAATAAGTAACCTGTTGCCATGAAAATTTTTGTATAGTGTTAATGGGTTTTAGGAAAGCTATGAAAAATATGAAATCTGTTGTTTGATACTTTTCAATTGGGATAACAATTTTCACGAAAATCAGCCCTTATAACTTGTCATTTATGTAGAGTGTGCTATGCTTGTCTTTTTGGAATGAAATTTTTATAGTAGCGTATTGGGATTATATATGAACCACTGTAATTTTGTCAGAATTTATTGTGCAGTTTTGATATATTTTCTTTATTTCACCTTAGTGTCCAAATAAATTAATAAAAGTATTTAAATAAATTATTTGGGCTTGATCATCATATTTTGTAGAGTATATATGATGCCTATGAACTGTTGGTACCTTTCGTTGTGCCCAATTTTGATTTCTAGTATGCAGTAAAATATTATGGCTCTAAAATTCAATTATAGAAGTTGTTTGGACAGATTCTGTTGCTAAGTGTTTTGCATAGGTAAAATGGTGTTTGCTGTAAAAATAGTTAATCACAAAGTTGTAGACTATTTTATAAGCTTTCCAGAAACTCTAGGATCATAGCATTTAGTTGAGTAGAAGTCCAGTTATGATCTAAACTTGTAGCTGTTATGTTGTAGTCCAGAAATGGACTTAGTATTGATTCTTGAAATTTCTAGATAAGAGATATGCACCTACTCAACTAAGAATTTAACCTTGCTATCATCCTAATGACCTAATATGATAGTCATCGCTAACCATGCGCATTATCATGATGTTGGGTTCATAAACCCGGGGTCCCTCGTGGACCTGCTTCCTAGCAAAAACTTGGCCCAGTAGACGACATTGCGAATGACACGCAACTCCTAGGCTAGCCCAAAAAACCTAACGACAGGCCAGAAGGGCGATCCAGTCTCTGACTAGAAGGCATGGCCAAGGAGGAACGACGCTCGCTTCCGATTCTGGCCCACCACTCCGATCGAAAGGCCTGGCCAAGGAGAGGAGACGCCTGCTTCTGACTCTGGCCTGGCCAAGGAAAGGACAACGCTCGCTTCCGACTACGGCCTGCCTCTCCGACCGGAAGGCCTAGCCAAGGAGATGATGACGCCCGCTTCCAACTCTAGCCCGCCTCTCCGACCAGAAGGCCTGGCCAAGGATAGGACAACGCTCGCTTCTGACTCTGGCCTACCTCTCCAACCGGAAGGCCTGGCCAAAGGAGGAACGACGCTTGCTTCCAACTCCGGCCCGCCTCTCTGACCGAAAGGCCTGGCCAAGGAGAAGATGATGCCCGCATTCAACTCTGGCCCGCTTCTCTGACCTAGAGTGCACCAAACCTCCACTTACAGCTCTTCTCTGACCAGCGCGATCGGAGCTGACTAGGAAATGACCGAACAGGGACATCTGCCCGGTAAGGACCTAAAGAATCAGGCGGAGTAAGTAAGGTAGGGTGCTAAGGTCAAGCCACAATACTGACGGTCGTACCCTGCACACCTGTAGGATAGTACTATTAGGTCATGTCAGAAGGGTGCTCCACAACCTTCCTAATGTGTCAGAACACCAACAGTGTTGTGAGCACTGAGATTTATCCCACAATATGGTAGGTGCTGACATTTGCCATACCAGAAGAAGACGATGGAGCTTACCACATGCATCTAAGCATCCACAGTGTTGTGGGCACCGACAAACCGTGTTATACCCGATGGCATGGGCAACAAGACTAGGTAGCACACACACTCTCTTTCTCTCACTCTCTCTCTCTCTCTTATAAAGTCATCCCCTTCTTCTATAAAAGGGGATGCGCTCTCTCCAGAAAACAACGATCGATTCACATAGACGATTGGAACGATTCCAACGAACAATAGACAGATCATTCCAATTCTCTCTGCTTGGCTCTAGAACTCTAGAACCAAACAGAGCATATGTTCAAACACTTAGCGCACGTCAGAGCTCCCGTCACTCTTGGCCCTTCGGTCTGGAGTCCGACCGGACCTCTGATACCCCCCATCTTACTCCATCTCATTTGTAACTCCGCAGCAAACTTTGAGCAACTAGGCTCAGGAATAAAGTCACCGACCAACTCAAACTAGATGTAGGGCACATTGCCTGAACTAGTATAAACCCTGTGTCATTGAGTGCTAGGCCACATCCAATCACAATGTACGACAAAACTACAAATATTTATGTGTTGGTCACTTTTCGCACCGATAGTTAGTGCCGTCCATGGGAAAGATGTTGTATGTTCAAGCTTTTGGTCATCGGATGGCCCACCTTTCCGCCACCTTCGCCATGGTGGGCTCAAGCGATACGACTCGCTTCGGCTCGCTGGAGTTTCCCACACTCCCACCTGTTGGGATGTGGGTTCCACCCATCTTCGAGCTATCCCAGACCTTCCTCTTCAGAAGCCTAGACTTCATCGCCGACCAACTTGGCGTGCTTTGCCTTTGCAAGAAGGCACTTGTTCCAGCGCCCGTCAGAGGGATGCCCTCCGTCGGCTCTAGGACTCCCGGTGACCTCAATGACGAGGCGCCTGCGCTTCACTCCAAGCCCGCACTGGGCTCAAACCCTACTATGAGTGATGAACATATTGTTCTTTACTCGCTTTTTAATATCTTCCACAGACTCTCCAGAGGGACCCCATTGTCCCTGCTGCGACCACCATGTAGTCAGTTCTCCTACGGCCTCGCATCCCCCATGGACACGTACACACGGGGCTCCGAAGGATGCTGGCACTGCCCCCTCTCACATCCGAATTCATGGGGATGGCGGGCTATCCCCGCCTCTTTCCATGGCCTCATGGATGATGAGGTTGAGAGCAACAGCACCAGCATCGGTGACGTCGTGGCACCTAGCCACCCTCTATCTCAGGAGTGTGTTATGGTAGACGCTCTAGGATAGCCACCAATGGCAGTGAAGTCTCTCTAGACCCACACCCCTCCGGACCCTCACATGGAGGCCCTCGCATGTGCGCAGGAGCACGGCGAGGAGCCATGACAAAGGCGATAGAACCAGCCAGTGCCTGTGCCGGAGCACTTGGCACAACACGCTAGGCCACATGCATGTAACCCGGTGAGCGGTGCCTGGGGTCGCGCCCACCAGGTCTAGCACAACATCATGGATAGGGGGAATGATCCCCCATAGTTCGCTCAGGCTGGCTAGAACATTGCCGCTACGGCGATGCTTCTGCATGGCCTTCTAGAGCCTATTGACACCCAAGAGCAGGCGGTCCATTGGAACCTTCGGGCACTAGTGGAAACCACCGCCGTTCAATAGGGGGAGAGCTCCGCATCATGACATTGACTTGTGGCCTCTCTCCCCACCAAGGGAGTGTGGATGCACCAGACAAATCGCTCCATCTGCTCACCACTACTATCATTGGGCGCAGAATAGGAGGTGTAGCTGCACTATGGCCTGACCCGGCAGCTGCTCCACACCGACCACCTATGCGTGAATGCCTCAGGCAAAACCGAGATGCTCGTAGCATCATTAGCAACCGGTGTCAGGCCCAACATGCTGATGACGTCCATCAGGCGGCCGTGAGAGCAGGCGATATGGACTTCGGCCAGACCATCAAGGGGACCAATGAAACACACCCTAGGCATGGTCGCTGACCCAACGACCAGAGTACCAGCCTAGATGGCCTAGGACCATCGGCCTTTGGCCGACGTATCTAGAGAGCATCATTCCTATAGCGCTTCTGACCACCTACCAACATCGTCAAATATACCGGGGAGATGAATCCCGGTATATGGCTCGAAGACTTTCGGCTCGCCTGCCGAGCCGGAGGAGTGAATGATGACCACTTCATCATTTAAAACCTCCCGCATGACAGCATCCGCGACTAGGCGGACCTCAAGAGAGTCTTCATCAAGAATTTCTAGGGGACAAATGTTCGCCCTGGGAACTCCTAGGACCTCAAGAGCTCCCAGCATGAGTCTAACGAGTAACTACTAGATTACATCCATAGGTTCTCGAAGTGATGCAACTCCCTTCCTAATGTTGTCGACACGAACGTCATCAGCGTGTTCCTCTCTAGAACAACCTATGAGTCTTTAATCTACAAGCTTGGCTGTCTGAAGCCCTAGACCACCCGTGACCTGCTTGACGTCGCCACAAACCACGCCTCTAGCGGGGACGCGGTCGGAGTGATCTTTAACAAAGGCCAGGACAAGGGCAAAGCCAAGCGTGAGGACCAAGATGAGGGCCCCTCCACGCAGAGGTGCAAAAAGAACAAGAAGGATCCGCGCCGACTGGCCAACTCTGCGTTGGTTGCCTCGACTCATCATGTGGTCAAGCAGCCCTAGCAGGGCTAGCCCAATCACTTCAACAAGCTCATGGATAGCCCATGCACCAACCACGCCTACCCTGTCAAACACCTCTACAAGGACTGCGAGCTCCTCAAGTGCTTCCTATGACGGGTCGGTAGGCCAAAAGAAGGAAAGGGCAAGGAGGCAGCAGCCAAGAAAGGAGGCGTGGTAGGCAAGGATGGGGACGACTTTCTTGACCCTGAGGAATGCATCATGGTCTTTGGGGGATCCGATGCCATCTACTCCAAGTGCCAGCACAAAGTGTGCTACAAAGAGGCATGTGTTGCCGAGACGACCATCCACTCCTTCCTTAGCTAGTCAGAATCTCTGATCACTTTTGATCAGAGGGACCACCCTTCCCATGTCGCCAAACTGAGTCGCTACCCACTCATCATCAACCCCATTGTCCACAAGAAGTGCCTCACCAAGGTGCTAATGGATGGAGGCAGCAGCCTCAACATCCTCTACGTTGACACCCTCACCGCCATGCGCATCCCCTGGTCTGAGCTCCACCCAGTGAGCTCTCCCTTCCACAGTGTGATCTTGGGGACATAGGCGTACCTGCTTGGGCAGATCGACCTGCCCGTCACAGTTTGCGACCGAGCCAACTTCTACTTGGAGGTCCTTACCTTTGAGGTGGTGGACTTCCCGGGGTCCTACCATGCCATCTTGGGGCGGCCGTGCTACACCAAGTTCATGGCGATCCCCAACTACACCTACCTCAAGCTGAAGATGTCAAGACCGAATGGCGTTATCACTGTGGATAGCACCTTTTCCCACTCCTACACGTGCGACCGCGAGTATTTTGAGCTTGCCATAGCCGTCATCAACTCATCTGAGCTCCCAGGGCTCTAGGAGTAGTCGACCCTAGTAGTCCTAGACTACAACAAGCCAACCTCCTCGACAGCCTTCCACCCACTCAAGGAAACAAAGGCAGTGGGGATCGACCCCACTGACGCAACCAAGATGGTGTGGATCGGGACCTAGCTCCTGGCCAAATCGGAATGTGAGCTCGCCGACTTTCTAAGCGCTAATCGCGATGTCTTCACATAGAAACCTTCTAACATGCTAGGCATACCATGGGAGGTCACCGAGCATGCATTATGCCTCATCCCGGGATCTAAGCCCGCCAAGCCATGCCTGCATCGCTTCGACGATGAGAGGCGCAAAGCCATAGGTGAGGACATCGCTAAACTCCTGGCAGCCAGATTCATCAAGGAGGTATACCACTCTGACTAGCTTGCCAATCCTGTTCTTGTCAAAAAGAAGACCGAGAAATGGAGAATGTGCGTTGATTATATCAGCCTCAACAAGGCATGCCCAAAGGACCATTTTCCTTTGCCACACATAGACCAGATAGTCAACTCCACCTCACGATGTGAAATCCTCTCCTTTCTGGATGCCTACTCAGGCTATCACCAGATCATGATGAAAGAGTTCGACCAGCTCACAACCTCATTCAACACCCTGTATGGTTAGTATTGTTATGTAACCATGCCTTTTGGCCTAAAGAACACTGGTGCCACCTATCAATAGTGCATGCAGCAATGCTTCGCCGATCAAATCGACCCGCTTGACCAACCTGACTAAGTCAAGCGACCAAAACCAACAATCGCCGTCTATGTTGATGACATAGTGGTCAAAATGGCTCAAGCTTGCGACCTAATCACAAACTTGGCCGCGATGTTCGCGAACCTCCAAAGGTTCAACATCAAAATGAATCTCAAAAAATATGTTTTCGGGGTGCCAAAGGGGAAGCTGCTTGGATACATCATGTCCGAATGCGGCATCGATGCCAACCCCAAAAAAATCACAGCCATCTCCAACATGGGCCCCATACGCAACGTCAAAGGCATATAAAGGCTCACCGACTGTTTGGCCACCCTGAGTCGGTTCATCTCCCACCTAGGCGAGCAGGGGATGCCCCTCTACAAGCTTCTCAAAAAGACAGACACATTTGTCTTAACTGAGGAGGCATAGTAGGCTCTGGAAGGCCTCAAAGCATCGCTGACATTGGCCCCAATCCTCATCGCCCCCGAACAGAGAGAACCCCTCCTCCTCTACGTCGTGGCAAGCAACCACATGGTGAGTGCTGCCCTAGTCGTCGAAAGGGAGGTGCCGGGACACCACCTTAAGGTCCAACAACCCATATACTTTGTTGGGGAGGTGCTCACCGACCCCAAGGTTCAGTACCCCTAGGTACAGAAACTTCTATATGTCGTGCTGATGGCAACAAGGAAGCTCCTGCACTACTTCACCGACCATGAAGTCTCGGTCATCACTTCATACCCGCTCGGAGGACATCATCCTCAACCATGACGCCGCAGGATGGATCTCCAAGTGGGCACTCAAGCTAATGGGCCATGACATTAGGTGTATTCCCTGTACCGCTATTAAGTCTCAAGCTCTCGTGGACTTTGCCACTGAATGGACGGAGGTCCAGCTCCTGACCCCGGACGTCACCCACGAGTACTAGACGATGTACTTCGATAGGTCCGTAATGCGCCCGGCTTAGGGGCTGGAGTGGTTTTGATCTCCCCAGACGGGAGTAGGCTCCGCTATACAATCCACCTCTACTTTTTGGCCTCAAACAACACCATGGAATACAAGGCCCTCATCAATGGACTACGCATCATCATCGAGCTCGGCGCTACATGACTCTATGTTCACGGCGACTCGGAGCTGGTCATCGACCTGGTCATGAAGGAGTCCTCTTGCAAAAACCCCCTCATGACAGCATACTGCCAGGAGGTGCGCAAGCTCGAGGACAAATTCTAGGGGATCAAGCTACACCATGTCCCCCAAAAGGACAACGATGCCACCGATTTTCTCGCCAAAATGGCTACCAGGCGGTTTCCGTCTCTGGACGGGGTCTTCATCAATGACCTTCATGAACTATCTGCTCGCATCCTAGAGGGTCCAATCCAAACACACCCCAATGCCAACCTAGTGCTCGGGGGCTCTGACTCTGGTGCCTTCGTGACGATGTCGTCCGCCGACATCGCCATGGTGGCACTCGATCAAACCGACTAGAGAGCGCCGCTACTCGCCTACCTCCTTGAAGAGGTTCTCCCACCTAAAAGGACTGAAGCATGATGGATCACTCAATGTGCCAAGATGTTCATCGCACTCGGTAATGAACTTTACAAATGAAGTCCATCGGGAGTACTCATGAAGTGCGTCCCTACCAACCAAGGCAATTAGCTCCTCCTCGAGGTCCATGCTGGAATCTATAGACATCACACGGCCCTAAGGTCACTGGTTAGAAAAGCCTTTTGTAAAGGTTTTTACTAGCCCACCATGCTATGAGATGTAGAGGAGGTCATCCGTAGGTGTGAAGGATGCCAGTTCTACACTCGACAAACTCATTTGCCAGCATAGGAGCTCCAAACCATCCCCATCACCTGGCCGTTAGTAGTCTGGGGCCTCGACATGGTAGGACCCCTCAAAAAGGGCCTAGGTGGCTTCACTCACCTACTCGTAGTAGTGGAGAAATTCACCAAGTGGATAGAGGCCAAACCCATCACCAACATTCGCTCAAAAGAGGCGGTCAAATTCTTCCTCGACATCATCTACCGGTTCGATGTTCCTAACTATATCATCACTGACCATGGAACTAACTTCTCCTAGAAGAAGTTCTGAGACTTCAGTGATGGATACGGCATCAGGATCAACGGGGCCTCGGTCGGACATCCACGTACTAACGGTCAGGTAGAACGAGCCAATGGCATGGTCCTCCAAGGACTTAAGCCACACATCTTCGACCAACTCAACAAGTACGCTGGGCGATGGGTTGGAGAGGTCCTAGTGATCCTCTAGAGCTTGAGAAGGACACCGAATCTATCCATAGGGTTCAAACCCTTTTTCCTAGCCTACGGAGCTAAAGCAGTGCTGCCCTCTGACCTCCACCATGGCTCCCCAAGAGTGAAGGCCTTTGACCGCAATTGAGCCACAGAGGCTCAACAAGACATAGTCGACCTACTCAAGGAGGCCCGCAAGACTACCATTATCTACTCTGCTTGCTACCAGCAAACTCTCCACAAGTACCACGAAAAAAAAATCAGAGAATCCTAGAGGTCGGAGACCTCGTGCTTCGAAGGACTCAATCAACCAAGGAGAAACACAAACTCACACCACCATGGGAAAGACCCTATACAGTGACCGAGGTGATCCGACTGAGTGCCTATCGACTAAAGGATGACAACGACAACGTTCTCACCAACACTTGGAACATCGAATAGTTATGTCATTTCTTCCCTTAAAAATCCAGTCTTACCATTTTGTTTCAATTAATGTTTGCTCCTATAAGCACCCTGGCCCAAACACTTTTGGCCTAGGTCACTCGGGGGCTCCATAAGGGTGTGATACCACCTCTCTTTTTTATTATCATATAAGTAAATACTTTTTACCCAAACGAAAGGGCAGTCCATTCCTTTAATTACCCTACATAACTTATGCTTTAAACATTCCGACCGATCACACCCCACCACGACCTATGGTTACGAGCAGCTGAGCCTTGCGGGCCATGCCCGGGCTCTTAAAGTTGCAGCCTACGGTTCAAACGGGCAGGTGCAAAAAAGAAAGAATGAGAAACAAAGCTATGCTAGGGCAAAAATAAGGAACGGATGGGACAAGCTTCCCCGTATGAAGTGATTCATCACAAAACAAAATTGATGTATTCATCAATACAAACTGTTCATACAAGGACTTCCCCATGAACTTATCCTTTACATATACTAATTACTTCTACTCTAAATACTACAGTGGCCGCCCAACGGCATCGGCTAATGGCGCGACCGACGAAGACAAGGGCTGCTCGCTCTCCGACGAGGCGATGTTCGGTTCTGTCAGAGGTAGGATGATGTTAGCTTCTAACCCGGCCTCCACTCCATCCGCTGGTTGGGTGACATCTTCTTGATGCCTGTCTTCAACCATGCTCATGAGGTGAGCATCCATCACCCACTATACAGAGACTTGCTCGGCCACCATCTGTGCGCATGGCAACAAGCTCTCCCTGAGGGCATGGATGGCATCTGGGCTCCAGCCATTGGCGTACCCGCTGCAAATGGTGGTGAAGTCTAGGTCTGGGTGATGCATCGCCACCAAAGTTAGCACCCCCGATGTCCCATAGAACATCCCATCAGAGATAAGCGCCTAAACTTCATTCAGGACCTCTACCAATTGGATAGCTAGCATGCTGGTGCTCGACGCTGACCTGAACACCTTCGAGATGATGACCTAGGTGACGCTGTGGATCTAGTCAAGCTACCCCTCGAGAGCACATCACTCTTCAAGGGACTTGGCCAATGCCTCTGCATTCTGACCAATCATCGCCTAGGCCGTCTCCAGGTCCCGCTCTAGCGATGCAACCCTTCCGCCTAGTTCTGGAAGAAGGATGACAAGCTCAGAAGCAAGTGCAAGGAAAAACCAAGACATCAACCAAAAGTGGAATAGGTACGTACCAAGGCGAGTGTTCTTGAGGATGGAGAGTCCTTCCTCCTATCGAGTCACCTGCTCACGCAACCAAGCGTTCGACTGCTATGTCCCAAGCACCTGGCCCTGGAGCACGAGCACTTCCTGGTTGACCTTTGACCAGGCCTTCCGCTCTAATTCCAAAGCCTCTAGGTGTAACACCTCAGGTGTTTGGCTTCCACATTTGCACTTGCATTTCATAAACATGAGCATCATTCATCCATTCATGAGTTTGGAATTGTCTGAAACATGCTTTTGAAACATTGCAACATATTGTTACATTCTATGTGTGATTGTTTTAGGAAATGCATAGTGTGTAACACTCAAGTGCAACATGTGCAACACACTTTAGTGAAACATGGTTAGCTAGTACAATGCCACAAACTCATGAAACACATGAAACATGGTTTTGAAACAGAAGTAACAAAGTCACTTGTTTTTCCTTGTTTCAATACATATGATGCTTGATTTTGGTGTGACCAATGTGTGGTGTGGCTAATTATTCTCTTAAGCAACTTAGTTTTACTTAGAATGTCATTAGGAACAATGTTCATGTTGATCATTTTGCCTAATTGAGTTTCCAAGTCATGGTTTGACTAGTGGTGACCTCTAGAGCTCCTTGGTTTGACTATTTAAAAAGTACAACTTAGAGTGTTTGCATGTCTGAGCAACCTAAAGCAATGTTGTAGCAAATTATATATGGAACAAACTTTGTATAGAGGCCAAGTCATGAAAATGTGTAGAACAGTCTCAAACATGGCCCACAAGTCAGGTTTGGGTGCTGATTCTACACTTAGAAAAATTTCAAAGTCATAGTTGCATTTATAGTTTGTTGGAGCTGACTTTGGATTAATGTAACTCGTGATTCATTGTGAATTAGCTGAAGGTTTCTATAGAACAATTGTAGACCTATTATAGCTCTGCAACTTTGATTCAAGGAGATCCTGCTAACTCACCACCGATTTGGAGTTTGGAAGGGACGAAAACTCGCTGTCAGGCCGGTTCCTTCGCTCTGAGCACTGAATCAGCTTCGCGTTACAGGGCCGACCGGCAATAGGTCGCTGCCGCCGTGTGTCCGCCATATGCCATGGCCTTCCTAGCGCCATTGCCCCGCTGTCATCCGCAAGGAGGCCGCGCCCGCCTGCCCTCCGACTCGCCCTCATTCTCTATCTCCCTCTCGCGCGCGTCTAAGGAACCGTGAAAGCAAAGCCGCCGCCGTCGCCATTGCTCTGCCGAGCCCATGCACCCTCGCTGTTGTGTGTTGCTCGCTCTAGCTAGCTCATAGCGCCACCATAGTCCCCTTTAGTGTGTCCACCTCACCGTTGAGCCAGACAGTCAAGGTAGAGGCCGCCTTTCTCCTTCCCCGCGGCAGAGCTCCATTGCCGCCGAGAGTTCCGTTGAGCTCTCGCGCTCTGGCAACCGCATCTTGCCTCGCTCCATCTTGCCCTTAGCTCTACCTTAAGCTCCTCTATGATGTCGTCATATCCGCGCAGCCGCCCGACCTCTAGTGTGGCCGCACTATCATTTCCGCCGCCGTCCTAGGCTCACCGGTGTGGTGCTCACTGTGGCCGACCACCACCGGAGCCCTCTCACTCCCTATTCTTCTTTCCCTTAGCTTCCCCGCGAACCCTAGAAGCTCGTACTGAGCTCAGCCGCACCCTACATGGCAGGACCTTGCCGGAGCATCATCGGATTCCCTCCGCCGTCCGCCATGCACGCCGCCATCCTAGCTAGAGCTTGGTAGCGGTTGGGGGAAAGGCATAGTTAGGTGCGGCTCGTTGCGAGGAACATGCCGGTGCCCTCGGCCTCGCCTGAGTCCTCGCCGCCAATGAGCAAGCGCTGGTCAACCACCACTCCCATGTTCTGCGGTCTCTGACTGGTGGGACCGTTGACCCTGCGGGTCCCGCGCGTTAGTGAACCATGTTAGGTTTTATTGATTTAAATGCTGATTTGATGCTATTTTGTAAAATCTATATCTGGAGTTTGGTAGGTCCAAATTGGGTGGTTCCAATTTTGTTAGGATCATAGTGAAGTGTAGTATTTAGGAAAAATATAACATGAACACTTGTAGTGGAATTTTTGGATGAATTAAATAGGAACTTGAAATGTGTTGTTAAATGCATGCAAACTTGTTTAAATTATATCTTGAGTTCCTGTGCTTCAAATATTATGAAATTTTGTTGGTGAGCTATTATTGCTTAGTAGAATCTCTGGTAAAAATTTTAGAGTCATTGCATGTATGGTTTTTGAGTTATAGATTTTCCTTTTATCATTGAATGATCCTTGTGTGAATTTTTGTAATTTATCTAGGAATCCAATGACCATGAAATTTTGTGGGGAATGTCCTAGTACCTTAAGGATGCTAGGAAAAATATAAAATCTATTGCTTGACACTTTTCACTAGGGTTTCCTAATTATGTCATTTTCAGCCTTTATGCCTTGTCATTTTTGTATTGGATGTTATACTTGCTCAAATGATGTGAAATTTTTATAGTAGTCTACTTCGAGTATGTGGTACCTACTATAATTTTTGTGGATTAAATGGTGTAGCTTTCATATATGTTTACCATTTCCCCTAATTAATTAAATAAATTAAGAAAGGCATTAAAAGAAATGAATTGGTGGTGAACACTTTACTTTCTGGTGTTCTTGTGACATGTGTGATAAGTGAGTAGAGTTGGTTTTGTCCAATTATTTGTTTGCAACATAAGTTAATAAATAATTCCTGGCATTATGTCTTTCTGGACAGTTCTCGGGACTTTACAAAGTTCCCCATGATATTTTGGTTTGCTGGGAATGTGGTTAATACAAAAGTTGTAGATAACTTATGTATCTAGCTCCTGTCAAAATTTGGTGGCAATTGGCCTAGTAGTTTAGGATCTACAGCTGTTCAAAGTTAGATCACAGTTTTGCTTGTTCTCTGTCTTGTCGGACCTGATTATGTGGTTCTGTAAATTCGACCTGGTAAAAGTTGGAATCATGCCTTGAGGTCTGAAAATGAATTGTAGTCAAGTTCATAAGCTTTCCAAATTGTCTTGTTGCCTGTCATTTTGATTTGTAGATCTCCAGTTTTGGTCAGTTTACTATACCGCTATATAAGTTCATGTTTTGCTGAAATACGAATGATTGTGTGTGATCAGTTGCGATGTTCTTGTTGATTGTTTAGGTGCTAGCCTAACTTGAGAACATGCTTAGGTGCAGGTGCTAGGTCCTTAATTGAAGATGAGCAATTGTACATTAGGTTGTATAAACTTGGTAAGTTAAAGTGATTTGAATAGAGCTTAAGTCGGAAAATACGGACTGCAGTAAGCATGTGCATTCCTTGAGCATTTCTAACTTCGCTCATGTGCATCCATGATAATTATCGTGTGCATACATGCAATAGGTGTGCCGGAGGGAGTGACGCTGCTGGAGTTCGAGGGAGCGAGCCAGGAGGAGGAGCCTGAGGTGCAGGAAATCAACGAAGCAGCCGCCGAGGAGGAGTTGCCCGAGTGCCCTGACCACCAACCGTCCTCTTTCCTGAAAGGCAAGCCCCGGAGCATATTAAGTCTCCCATGTTTTTACAAATCTCTTGAGTATCTCTTATTGTTGATGATGCATTAAGTATAGGAATTGGTTGGAACCAATTGTTGCATTATATATTCATCCTTGTCCAGATATCGTACTTGAATCCTATTTAAGTTCAGGAACGGGTTAAATGCTTAGCCATGCTTAGTGCGGTAGAAGTCAGGTGATTTCCTATCACCTATGAGCTTTAGGATGAGGTGGATCACGGTTGGCTATATTTGCTATCGTGGAAAAGAACCATGTTAATAATGTATTAAGACCGGGCGGAGTCTTGTGTAGGTTTGGACATAGTGACTCCGTCTGTGTCGTTTAAGGATCGATATGCTGTACGTCCTTATGTCATGTTGAACGCAGCCTAACATTTAGCTGGCCGGATAACTCATTCCGACCGTGAAGCCTAGTAGCTCGATTCAAGCCGGGGACACGAGCAGGGGTCGTAATCTGGATGGAAGTAAGGATGTGTGGAGAGCCATTGGCGTAAGCCCAAGGGAGGGTTAAGTCACCGAGCACTCATGGCAGAGTGGTTCTCTGATTTTGCGGCACTGATCGGACTCACGACTCCTGAATTGTACCAAAGGTGACTTGTTTGCGACCCTGATGGGGGAAGCAAGGTTTTTGTTAGGAATACCCCTCCAGTTGGATAGGAATCGATTCAAATCGCTGTCTCTCCCGGATAGTGAGAACTTGACTGAGCAGCGGCAACGTAGATTCAATTAATTTAACGATATGGTTAAATGGATGATGATGATAATATTGCCATGATTTATACCTGCTATGGTTATTAATGTTTTCATCTTAATCAAATGATTGCTTAGTATAGGTGCTAATATAGATGACAAGTTAATGGCTAAAAGTCACTGCTAGTTTAGGTTAAGAGTTGATCATTATTACTTATGCTTTTCTGCAAAAAGAAAGTGTCAGCCAGATCCACTAAATTAAGCTATGCATGATCCTTGGTGTCATTTGTTTTGGTTTTCGACGGGTAAGTCTAGCTGAGTACATTCTCGTACACAGGGTTTATTCCCTCTTGTTGCAGATGCCCTTCTATATTAGGGCTTCTGTAAGTATTGTCTCCACCCGGCGGGTGACGAAGACTAGATCATGGGCATGATCTCTGTTTCTCTTATCCGAATGCTTTTGTGGGTTGTGATCAGCAAACCAGTATTTGTATTTGAACTCGGGTGTGTAAGTTAAACTATTTGCTTCCGCGTACTTTACAAGACTTGTTTTGTAATAACGATGACCCTGAGGTGATGTAATCTATTTGTAAACCATCTGTGAAATGTTATAATGTATGATATGTTATGTTGAATTACTGTGATCTTGGTTGTATGCAAGTTGTTTTGGAATCCTTCGAGGTTTCAGTTGACTACCAGGTTTATATGGGCTCAAGTGCGAGAATTTGACCGTTTCGGCGATTGTTTTTTGTACTTGTGCTCTTATAAATTGGTCGGTTCTATGACACCAGGGAACTCTAGAGCACCGCCTCGATCTTCACCAAGGACTTCTAGAGTGCTGCCTCGGTCTCTGCCTGGTGGACCTTTGCTGCATCAAGTCTCCGCTCAGCGGCAGTCGCCCGCTCCACCATGAGTAGTTCCATCGCCCGTGCTTCCCTTGCCTCGGCCGCTTGGTCTTGAGACTCAAGGCGGGCGGACTCCAGCTGGTGCTCGAGCTCGGCGACCCGCCATGACACCACAGCCTCCCACTCCATCCGAGCATGCTCTTCCTAGAGGAAATGGGACTTGCGGCTCGACATCTCCTCTAGACCCTGCAAAACGAGAAGCAAGCATGCTGAGGCAACCAGCGAAATACCAAGGAGTCAAGGATGAATGCAGAAAACTTACCTCTACAACGCGGGGCAGATTGATCGTAACCGCCTAATGGATGACCTTGACCTGCTCCAAGGCCTCCTCTAGCCTCGCCCTGGTTTGGGCGAGATCGAACTCCATCATGAGTCCTCTCCCCCAAGTATGTCCTAGAGTTGCACCTCCTCCTCATCCCAAAGGATGAACCATGCCTTCCTTGGGTCACTGGGGCAGGGCCACACTAGCTCATGGGTCACCCCCGACCCGCTGGAAGGCCTAGCCGACGACCAGACCACCGCCAGCTCATGCAATGGTGGGATGGCTGGCGGCTCCACCCTAGTGCCTACCTCGCTAGGGTAGGAGATCTCCACCACCTTGACCTTGCACCCCACCAGCGGTTGTTCTGCCTCTAGTATGACCCTAACAGCTCTGACCCTGACAGCTTTGACCAGGAGGGCCAGCCATGCATCCCTCCATGGGGCGAGGCAGGGAGCCCAGTCTCCCTGCCCTCTTCTACTGCAGCCGATGCAAGAGGGATCACAAGGGTCACCTCTTACCCAGCCTCCACCATCGCCACTGGGATTGCCACCATCGCCACTGGGAGGGCATAGCCCCTAGAGGGGAAGGTCGCACCACCGCCAGCCTGCTCTCCCCATTGCTCGTCATGACCCACTGTAGGCTGGGCCTCCACTCCTCTCGAATGGGAGGCGAGGCGATGCTCAACCCCGTAAGTATCTGGCCACTGTTGAAAAAGTACAGGTCAGTCACACTCAAAAAAATTCAACTATGAAATGAAAGAAACATAGGTACATACCTAGACACAAGGGGCAAGGCCCTAAAGCCCCAACCCGCTGGCAATGGGTCCGTCAGACGAGGACCACTCATGTGTCGCGACCCACACCCCCTTACATCGACTGGGGAGTCGGCCCGACCGGTTCTTGATCAGCCCATGTGCCACTGCGCCCGCCGGAGCAACTGGTAGGGTGCCCCCCCATTGTGGGTCATGCACTAGCGCCGGCCCAAAGATGTGGGGGTGCGATCCCACTCCTTCGACTGACCGGCCTACCCCGCCATGCTTGGAGTAGGGGAGGACGACACCGGCGATGCCTCTGAAGGCCATGGCAACTACGTCTGCTTCGCCCCTCGCTCGGTGGCGGCATCCAAGCTCATGGCGTGCTTCCTTGACGCGGGTACATCGCCGCGCCTCTCCGTGTCCCATCCACCATGGAATGAATCGGCCATAGGCTCACAACACTCCACCGAAGTCATGATGACCTCCTGGCCTCCTTCATTCTCAGAGGAGCTCACGTTGCCGCCCATCTCTGTGGGCTCCTTCGACTCAAACTCCACCTCCACATCACTCCTATTTTCCTCAGACTGCATACGCCTGGTGACCTCCTGCTCCTTCTGGTGCCTCCTCCGAGCCTTCTCAGCTCTCTTCTTCTTCCTGCCGTCCGCCACCTACTTTAGGGTAGCTTGCTGAGCCACGCCCTCCGGCCTCTTTTGAAGATGCGGCCGGGATTTATAACCGGTGAGTCCTTGTGAAACAGACGACTTGAAGTCAAATTATAGGAGAGCGGGATTGAAAGGGACATGGAATAAGGAATGGAGAACATACCAGATTGGGTAGCTTCCCAGCGTGGAGAGGTCCGAGCTTTCCTTCATGGGTCTCCTAGGCCTTCAGTTGCAGCACCCGATCGAGTCAGCTCCAAACTTCGTCCTTCGCCAACTCAATCGGCAACACATGATCGGGGTCCGTCAGGTTAGAGTACAACCACATCGGTCGCATCCTTTCTGCCAGTAGGGCGACCCGACAGTGGAAGAAGGTGTGGAACACCCACACCCCATTGAGGCCGTGCTGCTACAGCTTCTAGAGCTCCGCCTCGATGATCCCTAGCTTATTCTACCAGCAGGAGGGGCCCCATGACCAGCTCTCCCACCTCTCTGGCCTTCTACCAGTGAATGGCGGGAATGGCACGTCCGTCGAGTTCCTGATGTAGAACCACTCCCCATGCCACCCTCGATTGGAGTCACAAGGGGTGTACATGGGGTAGGAGCCCAACGCACTAGGCTTCTTCTATAGAGCGAAGCCACCAACCGGCACGGTCCTGGCTAGCTTCCCCTTTGACAAAGCTTGCCCGGTGAAGATCCACCGAAAGAAGTCCATGTGCGGCTCCATCTCGAGGAAGGCCTCATAGACAGTGATGAAGCTAGTGACGTGCAGCACCCTAGTCGAATTGAGGTGCTATAGCCCCAGGCCCCACTCATTAAGGAGCTCGTGCAAGAACCAGTGCGTGGGGTATCCTAGCTCATGCTCATGGAAGGTGAGGAAGGAGATGACCTTGCTAGCCTGAGGTCACAGAAAAGCCTCCCCCACGGGAGCCCTCTAGTGTGCCACCTCCTTCGGTGGAAGCAGCCCCTTCTCAACGAAGGCAGCCAGCACCGTCTCATCGATGTTCGATAGCCTCCAGCTCGACATTGTGCTCCAGATTCATGAACGGATCTATGAGTTCTCTCCCTCGCTTTACCCTCTCCCACTTAGGAACTGTCATGGCACGAACGCACTTGGCAAGAAGGAAGAAGGAGGAGAGGCAACAGTTGGAGAATAGGCAAAGGAACAAGACAAAAACCCTCTCCTTTCCCCTATTTAAGGAGGAGACACAGTAGTTGGAGAAAGGAGAAGGATTGGGGCAAAAAACCCTCTCCCTTCCCCTATTCAATGCGGATGGAAATACGATGGGACACGTCCTAACTGATAGGATGCGCCCTGCCCGACGAGACAGTGCCTGGTTAGACGAGACGTGGCCTAGGCATGGTCTACCACTACCACATGCCGGGCACGGGAAACAAGGCACAACCACACATAGGCGGCCCTCCACCTTCCCAGGCAAGACTTGGACGGGCCCAATGATGAGATCTCCGCCAAGGAGAGACCGACGGGCTTCCTGAGTTGATCGGATGGCTCAGGCAAAGGCTGAGAGATAGGTAAGGAGCAAAAGGATGCCCCATGTGGGCCATGCTAACTCCATCATGAACAACGAACACGGATCCCATTCGGACATATCCGATAAGAACTCCTCAAGCCTATCACTCGAGTCATCAAGGTAACTCTACCAATCCCTCTTACTTTATTTTTTCTGATGCATAATCATTCATTCATCCATTCTCATACATGCATTCGCACATTCATTCATATAGTTTTTCATTCATCCCATACATCCGAAGCATCACATATGCAATTAAATGCATCACAACGCTCCGTGTTGCATCACAAAGCGGTAGTTGCCTCATTCAACATGAGCAATGACCGACCGGGGTTCAAAGACCGACCCGCAAAGGGCTTGAGGCCGCCTCATGTCAAACAGAGCTAGGGGAGAAAATGCAGATGAGCCCCAGCGTCCCTCGCCCAATCTGCTCCAAAGCAGATAGGGTCATCTCAACCTTCTTGTTCAATCCTAACCTTGAGCCATGCCCAAGAATCTCCATTGAGGGGAGGCTAGCGGGCCACCTGAGTTGGTCTTTAGAATGACCCAGGCATATGCCAGGATGCAGGTTAAGGAGCAGTGGAATGCCACATGAGGGCTATGTCGACCCCATCATGAACGATGGGCCTAGATTCCACATGAACATGCCCTGTTAGCGAGCTCACCGAGCGCGTCACTCGAGCCATCGAGGCAAGCGACGTTAGCTCAGCCCCTCTAATTGCAGAAACCACAGACAGGGTAACACACGAAACTAGACCAACCCCTACCGAGCCCAATGGGGCTCAGGGGCTCAGGTCGCCCAACACCAACTCAGGAAATCAACCAACCACGCAGGTCGTAGGTGAGACACACACGGGAGAACACCACAAACAGTAGTTTGCGGCCCCAGGAAAGAGTACCAAGATGCTCAGCCTCCAACTGACTCACCAGTCAGATGCAGGCTTGGGGGCTACACCCACGGGTGCGCTCGCGCGCACCCACTATCAAAATGAAAAATCCCCCTACTCGCAAGACGAAAAACCCCCCAGATAATTCTACCCGAATCGCCCGGGGGCTCAGGGACTACACCCGCGGGTGCGCTCGCGCGCACCCACTATCAAAACAAAAAATCCCCCCGCTGGCAAGATGAAAAACCCCCAAGACAATTCTACCCAAATCGCCCGAGGGCTCAGGGGCTACACCCGTGGGTGCGCTCGCGCACACCCGCTATCAAAACAAAAATCCCCTAGACAATTCTACCCAAATCGCCTAGGGGCTTGGGGGCTCCTGTAGGGTTTATAAACCCGGGGTCCCTCATGGACCTGCTTCCCAGCAAAAGCTCAGCCTAGCAAATGACGTTGTGAACGATGCGCAACTCCTGGGCCGGCCCAAAAAACCTAACGACAGGCCAGAAGGGCGATCCAGTCTCTAACTAAAAGGCCTGACCAAGGAGGAATGGCGCTCGCTTCTGACTCTAGCCTGCCTCTCTGACTAAAAGGCCTTGCCAAGGAAAGGACAATTCTTGCTTCCGACTACGGCCTGCCTCTCCGACCGGAAGGCCTGGCTAAGGAGAGGACGACGCCCGCTTTTGACTCCGGCCCACATCTCTGACCGGAAGGCCTAGCCAAGGACAAGACAACACTTGCTTCTGACTCTGGCCCGCCTCTCCAACTGGAAGGCCTGGCCAAAGGAGGAACAGTGCTCGCTTCTGACTCTAGCCCACCTCTCCGACCAGAAGGCCTGGCCAAGGAGAAGACAACGCCAGCCTCTGACTCTAGCCCACTTCTCTGACCCAGAGTGCACCGAACCTCCGCTTATAGCTCTTCTCTGACCGGCGCGGTCGGAGCCGACTAGGAAATGACCGAACAGGGACGCCCTCCTAGTAAAGACCCAAAGAATCAGGTGGAGCAAGTAAGGCAGGGCACTGAGGTCAAGCCACAATACCAAGGGTCGTACCCTGCACACCTGCAAGACAGTACTATCAGGTCATGTCAGAAGGGTGCTTCGCAACCTTCCAAACGTGTCAGAACATGAACAGTGTTGTGGGCGCCGACATTTATCCTATAGTATGGTAGGCACCGACATTTGCCATACCAAAAGAAGACGATGGAGCTTACCACATGCATCTGAGCGTCAATAGTGTTGTGGGCGCCGACAAACCGTCTTGTACCCGACGGCGTGGGCAACAAGACTAGATAGCACACACAAACTCTTTCTCTCACACACTCTCTCTTGTAAAGTCGTCCCCTTCATCTATAAAAGGGGATGCGCTCTCTCCAAAAAACAACAATGATCGATTCACATAGACGATTGGAACGATTCCAACGAAAAATAGACGGATCGTTCTGATTCTCTCTGCTTGGCTCTAGAACTCTAAAGCCAAACAGAGCATTTGTTTGAACACTTAGCGCATGTTGGAGCTCCCTTCACTCTTGGCCCTTCGGTCTAGAGTCTGATCGGACCTCTGATACCCCCATCTTACCCCCTCTCGTTTATAACCCCACAGCAAACTTCGAGCACCTAGGCTCAGGAATAAAGTCACTGACTGACTCAAACTGGATATAGGGCACGTTACCCGAACCAGTATAAACCCTGTGTCATTGAGTGCTAGGCCACATCCGATCACAATATATGGCAAAACTACAAATATTTACGTGTTGGTCACTTTTCGCACCGACAAATGACATATCATCCATGACCTTTCTTATGTATTCATGATTCTCACTTTTTGCATATGTATGCAATAGGTGCGATGGAGGAAATCACCATGTTGGAGTACGAAGCCAATCCCCAGGAAGAGCATCAGGAAGTGGAGCAACAGGAGGCCCCAAGAGAAGGCGAGCCCGATGGGTGAATAGTTGCTCGAGTGCCCAGATACCAGCCCTCAACCTTCATGAAAGGCAAGCCCCAAAGCATTCTAAGCCTCCTATGTTTATGAACTATCAACTTGAGTCCTTTTATGTTGATGCATTAAGTACTAGGAGTTGATTGGAACCACTTGCTACATATATCTTCCTTGTCTAGATATATCTATATCTTGAAATCCTATGTAGGTTTAGGATCAAATATATGCTTAGCCATGCTTAGTCAGTAGAAGTCAGGTGATTACATATCACCTGCATGATATAGGCGGATAACTAATTACGGTTGGCTATATGTGCTAGCGTGGAATATAACCATGTGTTAATGAATAAAGGAGACCGGGCGGGATCATGATTAAGAAGCAACAAGGCATGGAGGTCTTGGGTGCCTATTTATCCCCGTCTATGTCGGTTAAGGACCAATTCGCTGTATGTCCTCATGTCATGTTGAACGCATGCCTAGCACTTAGTTGGCCGGATCCGATGATACGACCGTGAAGCCAAGTAGCTCAATTTAGGTGAAAGTGCGCACACTAGAGGCAGTAAGGATGTGCGGAGAGCCAATGGCTTGAGTCCAAGGGCAGAACTGGGTCCTGATCTTCCTGGCAGATTGGTAGAATCTCTGAGGGTGCGGCGCTGATCGGACCCACGAATTAGTCATGAATTGTACCAAAGGTGACCTGAGGCTACCTTCGCGAGGTGTGCCTCGGTTTATGTTAGGAATAAATTCCCCAGCTAGGTAGGAATCGATTCGAATCGCCGTCTCTCCCGGAGAGTGAGAACTTGACGGAGCAGCGGCAACGTAGAAGCACTAATGGAAACTTGATGGTTATGATGATGCTCACTTATACCGGATATGGTTACTAATGCATGTTAGCTTAATCAAGTGATTGCTCTAGTATAGGTGCTAATCTAGAGATGCTTAATTGAATAGGTATTCAAATTGATGCTAGAGGGACTAAACCTCCAAGTTATATTACTTAAGCTTTTATGCAAAATGTTGTCAAGCTAACTCCACCTCTTAAAGCCATGCATACTCCTTGGTGTCTTATTATTTTGGTTTATGACAGATAAGTCTAGCTGAGTACATTCTCGTACTCAGGGTTTATTCCCATTTGTTGCAGATGACGTGATGTACCATGGTTATTGCAAGCACTGCATAACTCCTACTGTTGATGGAGAGTAAGACCAAGGGCATGGTCATTCTATATCATCTCCTCTATGTGCTTTTGTTGGAGATGACCCTAAAATGGCTATGTATTTGAACTATCGTGATGTTGTTTCAAAACTATGTTGCTTCCGCTACTTCTAAATTTGAGTTGTAATAACTTTGTTGAAACTCCGATGTATGAGAACTATTTGTGAACCTATTGTAACATGTGACTGGTTGTGTTGAATCATGTACGATCTTGGTTTGTACGTTGGTTTGTTTGAGATCCTTCATGATTTCATCGGACTACCGGGTTTATATGGGTTCAAGTATGATGGTTCGATTGCTTTGGTGATTGCTATTGTACTTGTGCTCTTATAAATTGGATGGTTCTATTACACCCACAAGTCAGTTCGGCTATGCAATCCCCGATGGCTGAGATATTGAGACCAAAGTGCCCACTACGCCTGCTGTCCAAACAGTAGTCACCCTATTTTTGGTAACGACGTTCCTGTTGATCCAGTGAACCCTAGGATGCATCCTTTGGCTAGACTATCATATATGTAGTTGCACATGCCTCTGCAAAGTTTCATGGCTATAGGATCATATATGAAAGAGATATGTTCCTATCATGTGCTCGTTGACCCTGCTACTCTACAGTTGTGTTGATGCCGGTTGGCATGCGTGTTCCCAATGATTCGCCACTCCGGTGGTCAAGCGCTTCAACCACAAAGTGTATCATATAATTACACACATCTCTGCAAATTGGCTTAGTTATATGAGCCACAACACCAAAGATATAAGCATCACCATGTCCCTGCTCCTGCCATGCCTACAGCCGTGCAATGTCGTCTTGCAATCTCATTCCCTGGCTATCCGATGGTCAAAATATCATGCCCTTTTGCCAAAACATACTCTGCATAGTACCTATCAACCCTACAAAATCCATCTCTAATTGTTTATGTTATAGCAATGCAATTGGTCATCATAACCACCGCTGTCCGCCAATGTGCATGTCCTAGATACCTCGGCAATTTGTCACGTTCCTCGCTAAACCGCTACATGAATCCTAGTTGCACATGATCCTACCAAGTTCTATGCCAATAAGTTCAATGTGTCTCTACCTTCTCATGGCCACAGCTGCTGCTACTCAGCACTGTCCGCCACCGGGTACGCTCAACCAATGCACAAATCGCCATAATCATGTTTCCCTTTGACCTAACATCCACCTTAGTGCGCTGGTTGATCATGATATCCTCCCAAGTAACATATACACATATCCATCCCTTTTTGTTCTGAATATGTTTCTTCTAGTCCAAACTCCACCTTACTCATATGAATTCAATCCTTTCCATCTATATCTTTCAACTATCACATCTTTTAATTGTGGCTCCTGTTTTGGTTAGTTTTTGCACTCTCGCGATCTTAGAACAAGCCCTACGTGTTTAATAAACTTTATATCTTGTTTTATATATAATGATTGATGTAATGCTTCTAGGTTTGTCTATGATGCCCATGATGGTTGTTGCTATCGTTAGAAGAAGCTATACAAGGATCATCCAGAAGGAAAGTTGGACAAGTTTGAGCACTATTTGAGGCAAGTGTAACATGAGTTCCCTTGTTACCTAATAACCTTATAATCACTTTTGTATGCATGTGTCTAATATGATGAATGACTAAGGACTTTACCTAGTACTTTTGTATCCTCTTCCTTGTTACCCTGGGTTCATGCATATGGGTAGCTTTGCTTAGCTTGCAAACACCAAATGTTATAATGTTAATCTTGATTAATGACTTATGGAATCAATGGTTAAATTGATGCTTTTGAGCAACATGGATAGAAGGGGGCTAGAGCATTGGGCCTTTTTGGGTGCTCTAGTCTACCCTTCGTAAGGACTGAATCTTAAAGCGACCACCCAGGATTTACAGTACAACCATGAGGTCTACATGGCTATGGTCTTGGCTAAGTAACTAGATTTCTCTAGCTTGTTAGTGGTTATCGAAAGGCGCAAGAGGGAGGACTAGGTTGTAGAATGGCTTCTTTCCTGTCAAGATGTGTGCTAGGCTACGGTCAAGGTGTACCAGTCTTGAAGGGGGCCTCCATTTGCCTAGACGCCAAAACCTTGCGGCCACTAACTTGTTAGAGGGGTCTTTGGAAAGGCCTCATAGTGAACCCTGTGTACTTACCTTGGAAGTGAGTCAAGAGGTTGGCCACCTCGGGCATATGGGTATTCACGACTCATGGGTAAAGATGTACTGACTCTGCAGAGTTATATAAAACTGATATATTAGTCGTGCTCATGAACACGAGCGGCCTAGATCCTTTTCGAGATAGATGGTTCTATGGATGGTTAATCCTGATGATGATAATTAATTATATTCACATGGGAGCTTTAAGCATAACCTAGTAACTCAGGTTTAATAAATAAAATATGACCAACTAAAAATGCTTACCATAGTATAGCCGAGTCAAGCCTTCTTGAGCCTTGCATAACCTCATGTTATACTTGTTGAGTATGGTGCGCCCACTCTTGCTTTATAATTCAATCAACAAAAATTCTGGATGGGTACCAGATGGTGATTCAAAAGAGGAGTTCCCTGAGTATTAGGTGAGTGCTCCCGCAGTCAACGATCCCTATGGAGTATGGAGACCGAAAGAGAAGATTAAGTATAGTTTCTATTGTGCTTTGTAATAGATGTAAGCCTTGTTGTAAATATGTTTCGATATATAATAAAGCATTGTTGTTGATATTCCCCATATTTGTCGCTATATGTGTCATGTGGACATCCTAGGCACACGTATAGTTAGCTCTTGGTATTCTTAGGAAAACCGGGTGCAATAGTACGCATCGGAGCTCACTAGTGCTCACTCCTAAGAAATCCGAAATCAACAGGTACTTTGGACATTTGGGCTATATATAACCCTTTGGCCAGCCAATTCAAGGGTATTAAAGTGTCCTAAAGTTGCTAGTGACTTGAGGATCTATTCCAAGTGATCTGGCCACCTAAAGTACTTATGGAATGATTAGGTGATTAGCGATAGTGCTTTTTGAAGTGTTTAGCCTAGTTAGAATACCAATTATGCCTGCTCTAGGCGTAAGACTAGTGTTTAGTGATTTTTGTATACTTCTTGCTACCCAGTGCTTGCTCACACCAAACTTGTAATCCAAGGGACTTGGAATCTTGTGAGATCACATCAACCACATTTGTAGTCTGGCCTCCAGTGGTGCATAGAAGGAACAAGGCCCACGACATTCTAGTCAGAAGCTTGATAATGAAGAGGGTGGGGGCCGGTCTGGGAGAGTTTATATGGAAACCTACTTGAGCATGGGAAAGGCCTCTAGGCTAGCCACGGAGTTACTCGATCGGGAGCTCGGTCCTTGTGAGGGGCTCCAACAAGGACTACGGGGGAGTGTAAGCTTCTCGATACCTTAAGAAAAATCATCATTGTGGGAGTTTGCATACCTCCAACTCATTCATGTTTCTATAGTTACTTTGTGTTCTTGGTTGTGTGCTTTACCTTTGGTATAGTCTAGCTTGCTAGGTCAGTTTATAGGACTAGAGCCTAGGGTGCAAAACTTTTGTGTTAGAGATAGAAACATTTAGCAAAACCATAGTGCACATTTAGATATTATCTTGCATAGGTTTCAATAAGTAGCTTTTGATATTAGTCATCTTATTCCCAGCAGAGGTTCTAGCCACAAGGATGTTGGTATCATGACTAACCAAGAAATCTTGGTTAGACACTCTTGTGTGTAGGTGAGAATTAACTTCTCCTATTTGCACTCCACCCTCTAACATGAGGGTGGATATCATCAATCTTCAAGTCAAGCACCACTACGTGTAATGAAGAAGAAGACTATGACTATCAAGGAAAGTAAGAAAGGCTTGACACCTAGAGGATCAATGCCATTTGTAGCATGTATGTTTTTCTTTTTTTCATCTTTCCCCTACGGCCCTATTGGTAGTGGATAAACTTTGTGTACATTGCATGTACCCCCATTACCCAAAAGAGTAATAGTGAAAAGCAAACATGCATGAATATAAGGGAAAGAATGTGGGCAAAGTTCTTCTCTAGAAACTTGCTCCTTCTTCTTGAAGCCTCTTGATAAACTTTTTGGTGTGGCTAAGCATCGTGCCACCAAGCAGAGCCAGATCTTTATAGTAGCTCACATGGGGATCAAGCCCCTTACCACCTCCACAACAATGGAGACATTGTTGTGGCTCTCCAATTTTTTCTATACATGGAAGAGAGAAAGATGCCAATAGGAGCCATGGTCGGTCACCCTCATCAGGCTTTCAAACTAGGATTCACATGGGACAAGATTGATGTTATTTGCAGACGATATAAGCAAAACATAAACATAATGGAACCAGTTCCTCAAATGTAGAATGATTTACGTTAAAGAAGAGTAGTAGCTTGAATCTAAAGTTCTCTTTTTTGTGAATTACATAGTACAACATAGACGCTCACCATGCACACACACTAACCCCTATGAGCGCATGCACGCAAACCCTACCCCTATAAGTATCTTCGAAGATTGGGCTGGCAATCCTCGAGATTGACAAAGTTACCACAGGCGCCTCATTGTCTACGGGAACATCGCCTACCACTAAAAGCACAAACAGCGTTAAATCCTAAATATTCGCTCCAATGGGAGTTGCCCAAGACATGAGGTGCTACTAAGGTTCTCATAACCACTAAGCTATAGACCCTTTCACAGCTTTATAGTTCTCTAACATAGCTACAGTATAGATTATGATTTAACTACTGTTCTTCATGGGCACTATACACCTTTTATTAATGATTTCCATTGTCTCACATGCTCTAGTTCATTGACTCTAGATGGGACAATGAAGTCAGCTAACCTTGGGTAAAGGAAGTCAAATGGTGGTGCCATAAGAAAAAAAAAATAGGGCTATTTGGTTTGTTTGACATGTTAGCATGCCTAGGAGGCCAAGTCAGGCAACAACTTCTGATGCTAGGCACTCAAAATTGGGTGCCTCATATTGCTACATAGGCTAGACAACTTTCCTAGGGTTTGATCCAAACAAAATGCATGAAAAGGAACTAGCATAATCCAAATGGAGATTTCCCAAAATTGTCCATGTTTTGTTGTCAGTTGATCCTCCATATCTCTATAACTCGAGAGGTAGGGGAATCTATGGATCGTTGTCCATGTAGTTTCTATGGTAGATTAGGGTTTTAGTTGTAGTTGGTGGTAGGCATCCTAGAGTTCCAAGTGGTGGTCTTCATGAAAAACCTATACTGGGTTTTGGTTCTTAGAGGTGGCATTTCTATTTTAGAATAAGGTCATCCACCATTTATTTCCATACCTTAACTATGTTATTTTGAGCAATGACTCTGGGCTCGTCAGGTAGGTTCTCGTCAAATCTGAATCTCTAGTTCGAGCTTTAGATCTTGGTGTCGCTCTATTATGTTGTCGGGTGTTTTGGCTCTTTTTGCGATGGCACCAGCAATGTCATGTGAAGGAAGTAGTTGGTCGGTTGATGGTGCAGTGACTTCCCAAGAATTACAGGTTGTATGAGCACATCAGGTGCTTAGGCCCTATTTGAATCCATGGTTTAAATTTTAGCTACTAAACTTTAGACCACTTTAGCTCTTGAGGCTCCAAACATGTGGTCTAAAGTCCTATCTAAAGTTTAGCTAACCTCACAAAACTTTAGACCACAAAAGTGAACTAAAGTGGTCTAAAATTTTAGCCTTAACTTTAACTAGTTAAAGTTGAGACTAGAGAATCAAAATAGGTCCTTACCATAGTAGCATCGGAAGGAAGGAGAGCTAGCTCCACCACTCCCTACTGGCTTTTTGGCACTTGTGCGTTAATTATTAGGTTTCCTAAAGGCTCGGCTCTTGTTTGCTGTGATGCCTTCCTACGATGCTTGTAAGATTACGCTATTGGGCAAAAAAGTAAAATCTCCACCTTTGGCAATTCGAGTTTTTGTGTTTTTTTTTTGGTAACCGGTGGATTCGAACCATCGCCGTTCAAGGAATGACACTTACCAAGCATTTCATTTTTAGAAAACCCTTTATCCATCCAGTTCGTAAATATTGGATATTGTTCAAGTTTATACTTTCATCCTGTTAGTGAATGTTGAGTATCTTGGGTATATTATGTACGCTCAAGGCGCTATATAAAAAGTACGCTATTTAGATTTGGTCTAGCTGGTTCTATCACTTTTGTTGTCTTGTCTTAATAACTAGGTTGAGATATCAGACTTTGGTTTTTGAATCCGATTTTTTAAGGCGATTTATCACGGTTATCTCTACGCGTGCGGAATATGATAGCTTGCCATGAGGCATCTGTCTGCAATTCCTGCTTGCTCCAGAGAACCCTGCTGACCTTGACTCGTGCAAATTCTTCCAACTTGGATTTAGTACGCATTATATATTGCAGTGCTTGTCATAATCACTTGTGCACTGATCCATGGTACTTGTGGTCCTCTACATCATCTCCCAAATATTACTTCATATTCCTTTCCCAGTTGAGAGTAATAAGAGTTACTGAAACGAGCTAGTACAAGAGGAAAGAAACGATCGAGGTCACTTGACTTGGCACACCAAAGGCAATAACAGTGAGCAATTTCATTCACCATCGTATTATTATTATACAGAATTAACCTCTCACACACCTCAGCATTTTTATATAGGAACGGTCAACACGATAAATAGGTGTACATGAACAAATGAGGACACAATAGTCACGCATATATATGCTCATCTACGATTGTAGTCTCGCACGCATCTTGTAATAGAAGTGTACGTGTATACGTACTACTGTCAGATTTGGTGGATCGGAGAGTAGGTTTGATGATCCTTGATTAGAACATGGCGGCAGCGTGGTCCTTGAGCTCGCCGCAGTCGGCGATGACGACAGGCCTCACCGTCCTGCCGCTCATGGACCCGGCCTTTTCGATGGCGCGCACAGCGTCCATACCTTGCTCGACGCGGCCGAACGCGACGTGGCGGCCGTCCAGCCACGGCGCGTCGGCGAAGGTGATGAAGAACTGGGACCCGTTGGTGTTGGGCCCGGCGTTGGCCATGGACACCACGCCGGGGCCAGAGTGCCGGACGGCGCCGAGCGCCTCGTCGGCGAAGTACCGGCCGCCGTCTCCGAGCGCGGACTCGCCGCCCGTGCCGTTGCCCGCCGTGATGTCGCCGCCCTGGCACATGAACCCGGGCACCACGCGGTGGAACGGCACGCCCTTGTAGTGCAGGCGCTTGCCCGACCACCGGCCCGCGCCGCGCTCGCCAGTGCACAGCAGCCGGAAGTTCTCCGCCGTCTTGGGAACCTTGTCGGCGAACAGCTCGATGACGACGCGGCTAACCTTCTCGCCGCCGATGCTGAGGTCCAGGAACACCCTGGGGTTCTGGTTGTTCTTGGGCCGCGCCATCAATCAATTAAAATTAAATAAATTGACAGAGATCGAGTGTACTGTACTGTGTGCACAAGCAACTATAGCTAGTAGAGACTCGCTCACTTCACTTGTGCTCAACTTGACTTGCTTGAGCCTTGTTGTAGGAGAGGAGTCGACGATAGATGCCTATATATAGGGGAGCAAATGGGATTGTGTATACTTGTATGGACTTGGAGAGAACAACGGTTTTTTATTTATTTATATTATAAATAGAGAGAGCAAAAAAGAAGATGCTTACAGACAACTGTATGTCACTGGCTGGCATATTTGCGTGTGGTCGTCAGTCTTTCCTCAGTTTGATCCCTAGCGTATGCTGCTCCGTTCTTTCTTATTCCATGCATGCTACTGACCTTTCACTGTTAGTTGTTCCAACCACATATCATTACTTACAACTCAATAATATGAACTTCTTTTAAATTCAAATGGTATGACAAAAAAGAAATTCATGGTGCGCGCGTAACAGGATTTGTTGTGTTTAGGTAAAGCTTGTCATCATTTTGTGGTTCCTTTGGTATAGGGTGTCTTCATCAAAGGTAGTTTGATAAATTTGATTTTCAAATATAAGAACTTGAAATGCATATTTGGACCCCATAAAAAATAAAAAAGGGCGTACCGCTCTGTGCAGGGTCGGGGGAAGGATGTCAGTGGCAAGCCTTACCCTCACCTGTGCAATGCGAGGAGACCACAACTCAAACTTGGTACCTTTTAGTCACGGGCGGTAAGACTCTACCGCTCAAATAAAAAATAACATCAAGCACAAAGTCTTAGATCTTATAGATCTACTAAATTTATTTGTCGTGAGCTATTTTCAAGGGGCGGTTGATCCTGAAAATCGACTTTTCGAGGCGGTTAAATCAGTCAACTGCCTCAAGAAATCACCCATTTCAGAGCTGTTGGCACAAGAAACATTCTGAAGAGCTTCTCCAAGAGTCCTTCGTAAACTCCCACTCTAAATCGTCATTTAGAGAGCCATTGGAATAAAAAATTGCTTTATATCATTCCATCCTCCAATAGCTTTTCCTATTGTACGCACTCTAGAGACCGAATCCCACTCTCCATCTTTGGCTAGCGGAAAATCTGGAATAAAGGATGACAATATTTTGATATCCAATTAAAGAAGTTGTTGAAGGATATTTTTTCACAAAAATCTCTATTACTATCAATAAGGAAGGATATAAAGAGGCTACAACTATTTTCAAGATGGGTTGTTTTATGTCAACCGCCTTTGAAAATAGGTAGATTTTCTTTGTGGTTTTATTAACTCAAATTTTCATGGAAATCGATTTCTATATGAACCACCACTAAAAAAAATGAAAGGTGGCTATGAAAATTATCTATGTAGTAGTGTAATTAAACATTGATAAATACTTCCATACATTAATGACTCTCTGACTCACTCACTCACTCACTTTTCGGAATTACTCCCTCTATCACCAAATCAATTTCTACCTGTCTTAAGTGATTTTTTTTTAAACTCACATTTATAGGAAAAGACACAATATTTATGAGACCAAATAAGCACACTACGAAAATATATTTTATAGTGTATCTAATAATATCAGTTTGATGTCAGAAATATTTGTGCTCTTTTTTATAGATTCCGTTGAATTTAAAAGTATTATTTCATACAACTTTGTAAGTTTATTATTCTAGGATGGAAAGAGCTAGTTAAGCTTTAGTCACAGCTGCAGCCTGCTGTGGCTCTTGTGGAATATTCACTTGGCAATCAATACTTGGCTCGTTTTGTTTCTTATTGTATGCGTGATAATTAAGGCGAACGTGTTTCTCACGCGGTGTTGTGTGATTCGAGTTGCTCCCGATCGAGACAATCACATCAAGTTGTCCTTGTTCTCCTTTGTGGCCGTAAAATTAGGATATTCAAGTTCACACGCATTGTTGCTATTAGCCTATGACAGTCATATACAGAAGACAGATTCTGATTCGACACCCCCAACCTATTAGCCTATGACAGTCATATAGTATAGGAGTAGAGCATAAGTATATTGGAAGATAATTACATTTTTACTGTGGGAATATATACTGGACACTACATTAATTAATTGGACCGATGTGCAATAGGACAGATCTAGAACTTCCAGTGTCTTATCTTGAACGGACTAGCTATGTTCACTACTTCCTCCGTCCGGAAAAGCGAGCAATTCTAGGTTCCCGATGTAGAGTTAGCAGAGATCAGAAACGGCACATATGCCCCTAGCTCAATGGTGTCAAGTACTCACAGACCCACAGACCCACAGACCCACTACAACGCATGCACTGAAATGACAACTTTCTTTTTTGTGTTTCTGGTGCATGCGTCCACAAGCCACAACCACACAATTTCCTTCTCAATGGTGTCAAGTACTCCGGATCAAGCTTCCACTGCGGCTAGTACAACAGGCCCCACCATCATATCCTACCCTTATTTTTTCAGCCGGATCAATGTTTTTTTAAGGGACAAGAGGAAGGAGCTACAATTGCATTTTTTGACGGAAGAAGTATATAATAAAATAGCTTGAGTGCGCCGCATTCATCATGATTAAGATAGTAATAATATGGAGTGCTCACAGGACGCGAAAACTACATGACATGTATTCTGTGGGTTGGAGCTATATAGCCTATAGCTACATCTTTTTGTACATTATATTCTGCGTACATAACAAGCGAGATGGATAAAATTTCAGGGATATGCACATGAGAGCCATGAGATAGGGATCTTACTAGTTTAACCTACAACATATTTTAGTGGCCTGGATGTTCCTCAGTTAATTAGGATACATTATATTCTGCGTACATAACAAGCGGCCGGAATGGGTAGAATTTTATTTTAGGGATAAGGAGACATGATACGGATCTTATTAGTTTAACTTACAACATATTAGTGATTTGAGTGTTCCTCACTTGATTAGGTTTCTTGCGGGGAAATTTGTACATTTAGGTTTAGGTTCATGACTTTGCACCAGTGCTAAGCGACAAAACCAGCTCAGTTTTTCAGAGGTGTTTATGGGGCTGTGTGTATACTTTCATGTGTGCTCAAAAGGTTAGTATGTATATGGCTAGATACATAAGGCGGGTACCGACTTAACTTGTGTTTGGGATTGCCGTGCGGTATGGTGATCACGGCTCCTAATACATAGCACGGAAAACACGAGTGTCTTGTGTGGCGGAAAGAATCATCCATACAGTAAAACATTCGGTGGCATTTTCTTGATTCTCTTATGGTGGAGCAGACAAGAATCTAATTTTAACAGAAACGAATATGGCCTTAAATTTTTAAATGTTAGAGTGTGTATATTTATGAGCATCAGTATTTGTACCATGTTTTAAAAAAGATCTGAAAAGGTTTAAAATTTTGTTAATGTCTTGGTGGTTAGCTTCGAATTATGCAAGAATAATAGAAATCAAAATCCCAATCTGAACCATTACAAACATATGGAAATTCCCATTTAAGAGCCGATTCCTTCTTAAACTATTTATTTACACCTACTAACCTCTAAAAAAAGAAACCTTCCAAGTGTATATATTGACTATATAAACGTGTGTGAAATGTTTGGGCAGATTTTTCATGTGTTGTTAGCGTAGCTTCAGAGTTAGTTTTTAGGTGTCGGTAAAAGAGAGAGGTGCGATATGTGCAATACACTAAAACACAGCTTGTAAGGGGTGCTATTTTGGCACAAAGTTAAGCATCTTGTGCCAAGAAGAGAGAAGATTAGACAGAGGCGCGAGGTTGGCAGGTGGAGAGGGAAAGAAAATATTTGGTTTTTATCATGGGAAGTGTTAGCGCTCGACGTCCAGACAGACGCTTGCGTCTGGATGCCCGCGCGCTGCACTCCGTTTCACGCCCTCCACATGGGGCCGCGCTGCCCGAGCGACGAGGGAAAGGGGCGCGGCACCTCCGATTCGAAAGGACCCGACCACGGCATCGTATGGATGCTCTGCCGGTGCCGGGAGGAGGACACACCGAGACAATGCATCAGAAGGCGGGGAGGAGAGATGCAACACCCGATCTACTTTTGAAACATCCAAATACAACAGTTGCAACATACGTCTGAAGGCAGTTGAAACACTTTAAACATGCTTTTGAAACACTTGAAAAACAACCGAAAAACACATGAAAACCATTGCAACCATATACAACATTAAAATAAAACACATGCAACGTATTTGTGAACATATGCAACATCCAGATAAACACACTTGCAAAATGCGTCCAGAAATCACAAATAAAACATACTTCTGAAACATCTAAAACACTCAAAACGTACGCTTGCAGCATGCCTCTGAAAAATTGCAACATATGCAACATGTGCAACATCCATATAAAACAATTGCAACATACATCTGAAATGCCCTAAGCACTTAAAACATATATATGCAACATAGGGGAGGGGAAGGCTGGGCCGGTTGATTCCGGTCGTCGGGGTCGGAGACGGCAGCGAGCGACTGCGTGCGAGCACCACCACCACCAGTAACGGGCTTGGCTCAGCGACAACTATGGGGGATGGGGGCGAGGAGCACCATGGCCGTCGGGGTAGGGGAAAGCCACCCACTCCCTGCAACACCACCATGCCACCTCCATGAATCTCGCTCGTGCTCCATGAATCTCGTCGGGGTGGGGGAGAGGGCCACCAAATCCGCAGCCGTTGGGCACTCTTGGTGGGTGAGGACGTCGAGATGGGGGGAGGGGCGCCACCGGGGTGGGTGGAGGAGCCACCGGGGTGGGGAGGAGGACGCTGGGGTGGGTGAGGGCACTGCCACCTGCCAGAGAGGCAGCCATGGCCGCGTGTCGGGGTGGGGCAGTGCGCGAGCGTGGAGGGAGGCGGAAGCGAGGGATAAGATTCTTGTGGGTGCGGGAGTGAGCAAAGTGAGGCGTCTGTTCGTCGAGACATCCTCGATAGAGCATTATCGTTTTATGATTTGGTTTGATGGATTCCACATTGGTACTGCTCATTGGAGAAAATTTTGCCAACGTAACACCTAGCATGTGGGCTCTAGCATAGCACTTCTCAAATGTTACTCTCTTTGTTCCAAATTATAAAGGTCTTTTTGGTTGAAGGACAAATTTGGATGGAATATAGTCAATCATGGATTTCAGGATATAGGCTTATTCATATTTTCTGTTTGGTTGGATGGGAAACAGGCTATTTTTCTATTTGGTTAGATAGATGAGAGTGGATATGATGAAAATAGTTGTCTAATTATATCTATTATTTAGAAATAATAACAAATAATTATACACCAATATATATGCGCTAGCACTAATTTTGTCATGATAATCATTAGTTAAAAATAAAAATGTATTAATTAGAACTACTACTACCTTAATTGGCACACCAGACATGCATGCACTAATCAACATATTAGCATTTACCAAAACTAATCTTTTCATAATTACTAAGTAATAATATAACATAATAAAAATTCTTAAATTTACTATGATAAAAATTAGAAAACATGAACAAGCTCGTCAACAATTTTTTTTAGTAAAAGTAATATATCTAGAAATGTTAAAAAGGTTTATAATTTGAAACGGAGGAAGTCTATATCATGGATGCTTTTATCGGTTCTTAGACAGTAACATTTGCGTCCTTCATATGGATTCAACGCAGAGTGTGAAATCGTCTTTTATCTACATCGTCGTGATGTCGAATATTTAATGGACTCATAAGTTCAGCTTGCCTAACAAAGTGTTCAATGCTTATTTAAATTTATAAACGTAATAACAAGGCAAAGATTATTCTTCATGCGTATAAGGTATCAAAAGGCCAACAAAACTTCAGGTCTTCAGCTATTCTGTAGCATGCTCAGTGTGAGTCAATGATAATTATCAAAATAATAATAATAATCTGCATCTCAAGATACTGCGAACCTTAAACAATTTTTAGGTTGCTTGCACCCTGCTGGGCACGCCGTCCTTTTTGTTCCGCCGCTATCAAAATTGACTTGGAAAACAACTTGCAACAACATATTGTCCGACAAGTCTCGAGTTAAATCGTCAGCCTCGTATGGTTATTCCCGAATTTACATCAGGTAGGGCATCCGACAGGACTTTCAACTATCACTCTCTACTTTACCAACCGTCACTTTACCAGACGGCCCCCCTCACGTATGTCATCCTCCATCTCGTCCATCTGCGGTAGCCCACTTCCTAATTATACTTCGTTTGCCAACTAAAGGGTTGTACACTACAACGTTTATTTATGTGCTCCGCATACCTCACCTCATCTCCATCAGAGAAATTTATATCCTGTACCGGAACGATTTGAGGGAGCTTCACACCCAAACCAGGTTAATTTGCACTGTAGAGTTTTGAAACGAAAGCTCGAATAGATGGAGAAGGCAAAGAAAGGTAGGGTAAATCAGATGCAACGCGCCAAAACTGTGTTCTTCTAAAGAAAAAATTGCGCACCTGCTCAAGAACGCCTAGCATCTATATGTATCATTTGTTTCGGTTCTCTGGTTGTGATGATGGGACGCACATTGGCCAGCAAGGACAATCCAAGCACAATATACACGGAAGAATAAGCGTGGTCGGCCGTGTGGAGGCTCGGAAAGGCAAGTCCAGCAAGATTCTCGGGCCACTTTGGGCGTGTTTGGTTCGTTGGTTCCGAACGAACATGCATCGTGGGGTGCAGAGTCGGAGCGTTTGGTTGGCCGGAGGAGCGTTGGAGCCTGGCTGGCCGCATGCAGGAAGTGCCGTCGGGCCTGGCTCGGGGAAAACGCCCGAATCGGCCGTTTCTACTGGGCCAGGCTCGCTCGGTGCAGCTGTTTACTCGACTAATGATGTATTAGTGTATGATTAGTAAATATCAAGTGATATTAATTTGTTTTAAAGATGTTTAAGACATAATTAGATAAAATAAGAACTTTAAGAGTGTATTTGTACAAAATAAAAATCATAATCATAACCTTATAATATTTTTATCCCATGCAGCATATCTTCGTACATGCAACCAAACAGCATCTCTTCTCAGCCAGGCTGAGTAGATACACTCAACCAAACATGACAGCGTTGCATGTGCTCAGCCTGTCCCATGTGAGCCTGGCTCTCAGATACGAGCCAGGCTCTACTCCTACGCGAACCAAACAGACCCTTTGGGGGCCTCAGCTGTGAAACCGAACAAAGGTGAAACGAAAACGAAGCTTCCTCGGGTTTCGTCGCCTTCAGTCTGATTTGGTCCCTGGCTCTGCAAATTTATATCGTAGCCGCTGGAATCCACTTTACTTTGGTGACAGTAACATGTGAGGCCCTGGTGATCACTGACTATATATAAATATTTATATACGCGCAGTTCTTAAGCACGTAGACCTACCCTTGCAAAACATGTATATGTCGTAGAGACGAGGTCTGGTTTCGTCTAACAACACAGATTCTGCACGTTACGACGTCGACTGAGTATGCAAGTCCACAAGTGGCTCAATGCAAAGTTAGCCAACACATTTCTTTAACAAAGAGAGAATTTACAAGAGTCACATGAGAAGGTTACTATGCAAAAGCCCGGGATACAGAAGGGTAGTAATTTCAGTTAGCGACCTGACAAATGGTTTAAAGCTGGAGTTCTTCTCTATAGCTGCAAAATATTATAAAAAAGAGAGGGGGAAATTAAGTACAAATGCAACCTGAAAAAAACATTACAAAATTCAAAGTACTAATTCAAATTACGAAGAGTACCTTGAAGCATAGCCTTAATTCCTTTGCAGAAATCTTCAAGCCGACCAAGCACTGGCCTGATGCCACATGATTGGGATACACATAGTTCCATGTAAAGTGACGTTTCAAGTGTCACCAATAGGAGCTGGCATACCTTCTCTGTCTCGGGATTTAGAGTGCTTGACCCAATTGCCTCGACTACTTCAGTGACAATACAAACCACTTGATCCTGAAAAGAGAGATCACAGATGGAAGAGGGAATTATACACACAAAAAAAACATCTTTCATATTTATAAATAGAAATTTAATGTCTTATTCATGAGAAGATGGCAGATTTCAACAAGATCCTAATGAACTCCTTAAACTTAAACATAGAGCAATTTTCAGGTGGGGACGCCAGTGCCGCACCGCCTGCGCCAAGCCGATCAACTCCCGCTCATAGGCCGCGACTTTCAGGTGGCGCGCCGCGAACGGCCTGCTGAAGAACGCGACAGGGCCATCGCCTTGATGTAGAACAGTCCCGAAGCCCGACCCTGACGCGTCGCAATCAACGAAGAAGGCGCGGTCGAAGTTGGGCAGGTGCAGGACGGGCGCCTCGGAGAGCGCCTTCTTCAGGGCGGCGAACGCCGTGTCCGCCGCTGTCGACCATTGGAAGGCGTCCTTCCTCAGCAGGCTAGTGAGAGGCGCCGCTATGGAGCCGTACTCGCGGATGAAGCGTCGATAATAACCGGCGAGTCCGAGAAACCCACGCAGTCCCCGGGCAGAACGCGGTTGCGGCCATGACTGCACCGCGGCCACCTTAGTGGCGTCCATGGCGACCCCCTCTTGTGATATGACGTGGCCGAGGTACTGGACGGTCGATGATGCAAAGGTACACTTGGACCTCTTCAGGTGCAGCCCGTGTGCGCGAAGAACGTCGAGGACGGCGCGGAGCTGCAGCAAGTGTTCGGTCCAGGTCGAACTGTAGATAAGTATGTCGTCGAAGAAGACGAGGACGCAGCGACGAAGGAACGGCTTGAGCACCAGATTCATGAGAGCCTGAAATGTCGACGACGCGTTAGACAAGCCGAACGGCATGACCAAAAATTCAAAATGGCCGTGGTGCGTGCGGAACGCCGTCTTGGCCACGTCGTCGGCGTGCACGCGGACTTGGTGATAGCCCGATCGAAGATCTAGCTTGGAGAAAAATTTGGCGCCATGGAGCTCGTCCAGTAGCTCCTCAACGACGGGAATCAGGAACTTGTCTTTCACCGTGGCCGAGTTGAGCGCCCGATAATCAACACAGAAGCGCCATGATCCGTCGTGCTTCTTGACGAGGAGGACGGGCGCCGAGAAGGGCGATGTGCTGGCGCGAATCGTGCCCTGGCGCAGCATCTCCTCGCATTGACGCTCCAATTCATCCTTCTAGAGCTGCGGGTAGCGGTACGGTCAGACGGTGACCGGGTCCGTGCCCACCTTGAGGTGGATCCGGTGATCGCATGGCCGGGCCGGTGGTAGCCCGGTTGGCGGTGCGAAGACGTCGTCGAAGGACGCCAAGAGCAGCTCCAGCAGGTCGGCCTCTGACTCCTTGGCGGCCACGAGCGAGTGGAGGTGGCGTGGCAGTGAGGGTACCGCGCTGGGCGCGCCCACCCCCGTCCACAGCACGCGGCGTCCACGGCGGTGGAAAGCCATGCGGCGGCCCTCGAAGTCCCACAGGATGGGGCCCAGCGTGCTGAGCCAAGAGATGCCCAGCACCATGTCATACGCGTCGAGAGGGATGGAGTAGCAGTCGATGTAGAACTCCTCCCCCCCGACCTGGATGGGCAGGCGACGGGCCAGGCCACGGCAGGCGACGCGGTCACCATTGGCGACCACGACGTGGGTGCCCTTGCTGTCCCCGGACGCGAGGCCGGTTTGGCTCGCGGCAGCCCCACTGATGAAGTTGTGGGTGGAGCCCGAGTCCAGCAACGCGACGAGGTCCTGGCCGCCGCAGCGGACGCGTAGCTGCATGGTGGCCGGCGCGCGGATCCCCGTGATCGCTGACAAGGAAATCATGGGCTTCTCGGGGTCGAACGGCTCCGTTGCGTCAGCTGGGGCGGGGCTGTCGCCCTCGTCGTCATCGTCGGGCTCCTCGACGATGTAGTCCTGCGCTTCCAAATAGAATAACCGGGCGCATTTGTGGCCCCGGACATATGGTTCATCACAATTATAGCAAAGGCCCAACTTACGGCGCTCGGCCATCTCCTCCGGCGAGAGTCGCTTGAAGGTGTTCATGGCGGTCGTCGGCTTGGTGGGTGCGCCGCCGTAGCCCTCTGGCGTCGGGAGAGCTGGAACGCCTCCCGCGCGGCGCGCCGGTCGTGACAGTGGGAGCGCGGGTCGTAGATGGATGTTGCGCCGCTCATAGGCATGGGCCAGGCGCATGGCGTGCTAGAGATCCCTCGGCTCCATGAGCTCCACGTCGACGCGGATGTATGCCGGCAGCCCACCGGTGAACAGCTTAGCCTTCTGGAGCGTGGTGAGTTCGCCGGCGTGCGCCGCACGGGCTTGGAACGCCTCCATGTAGGAGTCCACGGAGGAGCCGAACGGCAGCCGCGCCAATTCGGCGAGGTGGTTCGTGCCAATGGCAGGGCCGAAGCGCTGCTGCACGTAGCGACGGAAGTCTGGCCAGGACGGCCGGCCGATGTCTTGCTCTAGGACGAGGTACCATTGCTGGGCAACCCCTTTAAGGTGGTAGGACGCCAGCCAAACCTTGTCAACCTCGCGGGTGAGCTGACCGCGGAAGAATTGCTCACACTTGTTGAGCCATCCCAGCGGATCCTCCTGGCCGTCGTAGGTCTCGAACGAGATCTTGTGGTACTTGGGAACGCCCGCGGCCTCCCATGCCGGAGCCTGCGGGGGGTATGGCTGGGACGATGCCATGTAGGCCGAGGCCGGCAGGGGCAGGGTCTGCCCAACCGATCCGTAGTTGTGGTTGGGGATTTGCGACGGGGATCGAGGGAATTGGATCTGATGCAGCGGAACTCCCGTGGACGGCGGCGCCGGCGCCGGTTGCGACTCGGGCAGCCCTGCAGATGTCAGTGGCAAGGAGGGGAACACCGACGCAGAGGAGTCGCCCGCGCTTGGAGTGACGTCCGTGATCACCGGCATCGAGGTGACGGGGAGCTTTGGAACGCCGGCGAAACCCGGCATGCCAAACTGGGGAAACGCCGGGCGGCCATCGAGGGCCGTCAGGCGGCTGCTTTGATCCGCTAGTTGATGATTGATGGCGGTCATCTGCAGCTGCATATTGTTGAAGGCGGTGGTGAGCGAGGCGAGCGAATCGGCGATGGAGGCGAGGGTGGGCGGTGGAGCGGGTGGTGTAGTGTGGACGGGCGGCAGCGACACACCGGACGTAGGCACCACGGAGGAGGGCACCCCAGTGGATGGCGTCACCGTCGCCGATGCATCCCCAGACGTCGCCATGAAGTCTGATACCAGGTTGTTACGGCGTGCCTTACTGCGGAGGAAGTAGGGAGGATCGACGGGTGTGTGAGGGCGCGTGGGCTTGCGGCGAATCGGCGCCGTGATCGAGATCGATCTCGGCGGCAACAGGGAGACGAGGAACAGGGAGAACGAGAGGAGCACCGCCAGGTGCCCAAGGGAGATATAATCTCAATCCTGGGCTGTCCCTTTCATTAACTTGGTTTGGGACTCTTATAGTCCTTACACATGACGACGATTACTTGCTAACAAATCCCTTGATTTCCTAACAAACTTAGCTAACCAAATCTCCTTGACTCAACTAGACTCCCTGAAACTCGGACTTGCCCAACCGGGCGTCGTGGTGACCGCGCACGGCGAACTCCCGCGCATGCGTCAACCACTAGCTTTGTCCCTCCTCTTGTAGACGTTCCCCACCATAACACCCCACAGTACAAACTGCTTGACTTTTTCAAAAAGTAAAAACTGCTTCACTTTTCCAAAAACTAAAAACTGCTTGACAGATTTGAACATGATATGGTCTCCAACGTGTACAACTGACCAGTGTTTTCTACTAGAATATAAATTATGAGATTGTGAAAGAATTTTTCAAGACAAATCTACACATACGAATGTCATGTTTCCAAACTTAATACTTTAAAACTTGTTCCTGCTCAGAGTGTCAAAAGATTGACTGAATCATGCCAAAACATATAGTATTTATGACCAGAGATAGTAAGACACAACATCAAACTTTGCACCTTCTAAGAAGTTGCGCTATTGAAAAGTGCAAATATAGCATCCCTGCCTAAAAAAGGAGCACCATGGGATTCACTAAAGTTTTTCAGATAGAAGTTGAATTTAACAATCTAGCAGGTCATTAATCACTTGGATGCTTTCAGGGAAACTGTTGTAGACGCTTTCATTGGGAAGCAATACAGCAGGAAGAAGGCGCCAGCCTCTAGTGGCTAGTTTTAGGCCATAGTTATCCTTTCCTATAAGTTAGGATCTGGGAGCCAGTTTGTTAGGAAGTTTGTTAGGTCCAGCCAGCCATTGGGAGATATAACCAAGGGCCGGCTGATTAGGGGGGAGGAGGAGAAATAGAGCATCACGTTCGGAGCCTCCCAGGGAGGGCGAACCTGCTCTACCGCTGCTGATCTCTAGGTTTAGCCATTGCAATTACCTCTGGTTCATCAATAAAGCTCTACCAGATTACTAGCTCTATCATCAGGTATCAGAGACCTTTCGATCCTCTCGCCTGTCATGGGTGACGACCTCAAGACCACTCTGGATGCCATCCTCGCCGATCTCTCCTCCATCAAAAACGAGGTGACGACGATCAAGGGCGACCAGAGCCGTCTCAACGTAGCCGTCAACCGACTGCAATCGGACCACCACTCCGCCGGTGGCTCCCACAGCGGCAAGGACACGGAGCATGGCGCCCCACCCCCACACGAGCACGGGAAGCACAAGCTCCGGTTTCCGCGTTACGACGGCAGCACCGATCCGGTCACATGGCTTCACAAGGCGGAGCAGTTTTTCCGCGCCGATCGCACGCCGGATGACGAGCGCGTGTGGCTCGCCTCCTTCTACATGGAAGGCGCTGCCCAGGACTGGTACTACCGCCTGGAGCAGAACCGCGGCGCTCCAACGTGGCCGGATTTCGTCGACAAGATACAGCGGGCGTTCGGGACGCCGGCGCGCAGCAACCCGCTCGGCGCCCTCATGAAGCTCCGCCGCACAGGGACGGTCGAGGAGTACAAGGCGTAGTTCTTGCCCATGCTCGCGCGCTGCAGGCCGCTTCAAGAGCAGGACCAAATCGACGTCTTCACCGGCGGCCTCCGCAATCCGCTACAGACGGACGTCGAGCTCCAACATCCGGCCACGCTCGATGACGCCATGGCCCTCGCGCGGGCTTTCGAACGGCGCCTGGAGTTGGACGAGGACGAGGACTCCTCTACGAGCCGCGCCACCTCCAGTTCAGGCCTACGATCATCGGATTCATCTCCTACCAGGCACGGCCCCGATCGTAGTACGGCCCTACCGCTACCCCCAGCTGCTCAAAGATGAGCTGGACAGGCAGTGCGCCGACATGCTCCAGCAGGGCATCATCCGCCCAAGCACCTCGGCGTTCTCATCGCCCGTCCTCCTTGTGCGCAAGAAGGACAACTCATGGAGGTTCTGCATCGACTATCGCGCACTCAATGCAAAAACAGTGCGCGACGTCTTCCCCATTCCCGTCGTCGACGAGCTTCTGGACGAACTCCGCGGTGCCACCTACTTCATCAAGCTCGATCTTCGCAGCGGATATCACCAAGTACGCATGCACGCTGATGACATCCACAAGACGGCGTTCCGAACTCATCATGGGCATTTTGAGTTCTTGGTAATGGCCTTCGGCTTGACCAATGCCTCGGCGACGTTCCAATCCCTTATGAACGAGGTTCTCCGCCCCTTTCTTCGCCACTTTGTGCTCGTGTTCTTTGATATTCTCATCTACAGCACGTCGTTCGCTGCACACCTGCAACACATCCGTGCTGTCCTCTCCACACTGCGCGCCCATAGCCTGTTCCTGAAGCGCTCCAAGTGCTCATTCACGGAGCGTCGGGTGGAGTACCTGGGCCACTTCATCTCCGAGGCAGGGGTGGCCATGGACATGGCCAAGATTGAAGCGGTGCAGAGCTGGCCCATGCCGCGAACCCTACGCGCGCTGCGTGGCTTCCTCGGCCTCACGGGCTACTACCGCCGTTTCATCCACAACTATGGCGTCATCGCAGCCCCGCTCACGGCCCTCTTGAAGCGGGATGCTTTTCGCTAGAATGACGCCGCCGCCGCCGCCTTCGACATGCTCAAGTCAGCACTGACCTCCGGTCTGGTGCTGCAGCTTCCCGACTTCACGGCGCCCTTCGTCATCGACTGCGACGCCTCGGGCTCTGGTTTCGGCGCTGTTCTCCACTAGAGCGCAGGGCCGATCGCGTTCTTCAGCCGCGCCGTGGCGCCATAGCATGCCAAGTTGGCTGCCTACGAGCGCGAGCTCATCGGATTGGTGAAGGCCGTGCGGCACTGGCGGCCGTATGTTTGGGCACGCCCATTCACGATCCGCACCGACCACTTCGCCCTCAAGTTCCTCTTGGACCAGCGCCTCTCCACCATCCCGCAGCACACATGGGTCAGCAAGCTTTTTGGCTATGATTTCAAGGTGGAGTACAAGCCCGGCCGACAAAACGCGGCTGCTGATGCCCTGTCACGCCATGATGAGGACACCGCGGTACTGATAGCCTGCGCACTCTCCCGGCCGGACTTCGATCTGTTCCACGAGTTCTGAGCGGAGGCCGAGACACTGCCAGATATCATCGCCAAGCGCCAGGGAATTGACCAGGGCCTTGCTGGGGTGAACTGGACGTCCGTCGATGGCTTCGTCCTGCATCGTGGCCGCATCTTCGTCCCCGACACGTCGGCTCTGTGGCCCCAAATCCTGGCCACAGCTCACGGCGCCGGCCATGAAGGCGTACAGAAGACGCTGCACCGCCTGCGCGCCTCCTTCTACAGCCCGCACGCCAGCCGTCGTGTCCGCGACTTCGTGCAGGGCTGCACCGTCTGTCAGCGTAACAAGACGGAGCATCTCCATCCAGCCGGCCTGCTGCAGCCGCTGGACGTTCCCCACACCGTCTGGGCCGACATCGCCATGGATTTTGTTGAAGGCTTTCCCAAGGTTGGAGGCAAATCGGTGGTTGATCGCTTCTCCAAGTATGCACATTTCATCGCCCTCGGCCACCCCTACAGCGCCACCTCTGTTGCCCAGGCGTTCTTCGACCAGATTGTGCGGCTCCACGGGCTGCCATGCTCCATCGTCAGCGACAGGGACCCGGTCTTTACCAGCGCCTTCTGGACCGAGCTCTTTCGCCTGTTTGGCGTCACGCTGCGCCTCAGCTCTGCCTTCCACCCCCAAACTGATGGTCAGTCAGAGGTCACCAACCGTATTCTTGGCGTCTACCTTCGCTGCCTCGCAGGCGATCGTCCGCGGAGCTGGCTGCGGTGGCTGCCCTGGGCAGAGTTCTGCTATAATTCATCCTTCCAGACAGCATTGAGGGCAACTCCGTTTGAAGTGGTGTATGGTCGACCACCGCCCACTCTGAATTCGTATCAGCCAGGTCTCTCAAAGGTGGCTGCACTGGACAAGCAGCTGACGGCCAGGGATGAGTTCCTGTCTGCTGTCCGGGAACGCCTCCTTCAAGCCCAGAGTATCATGAAGCAGAGCCATGACGCGGCACACCGGGATGTGTCTTTCAGTGTGGGCGACTGGGTGTGGCTCCGCCTTCACCAGCGCGCTGCGACAGCTATCAGGTCCAGCCACAATGCCAAGCTCGCGCCCCGCTACTTCGGCCCCTTCCAGGTGCTCGAGCGCATTGGCTCGGTGGCCTACCGCCTCCAGCTCCCTGCTAAGGCTCGCATCCACAATGTGTTCCATGTGGTGTTCCTGAAGAAGTTCCATGGCAACACTCCTGCAGACATTGTTCAACTACCTACAGTTGTCCATGGCCATGCTGTTCCGGAGCCCAGTCACATTGCCCGCGCTCGCCTCAACCATGGTGTGTGGGAAGTTTTGGTGCAATGGCTCGGTCGAAGTCCAGCTGATTCAACCTAGGAGCTGCTGGAAGATTTCAAGGCCACCTATCCCAAATTCCAGCTCGAGGACGAGCTGTTTCGAAAGGAGGGTGGAAGTGTTGTAGACGCTTTCATTGGGAAGCAATACAGCAGGAAGAAGGCGCCAACCTCTAGTGGCTAGTTTTAGGCCATAGTTATCCTTTCCTATAAGTTAGGATCTGGGAGCTAGTTTGTTAGGAAGTTTGTTAGGTCCAGCCGGCCATTGGGAGATATAACCAAGGGCCGGCTGATTAGGGGGGAGGAGGAGAAATAGAGCATCACGTTCGGAGCCTCCCAGGGAGGGCGAACCTGCTCTACCGCTGCTGATCTCTAGGTTTAGCCATTGCAATTACCTCCGGTTCATCAATAAAGCTCTACCAGATTACTAGCTCTATCAGAAACACAATTAGATAGTATCTGGTTTATTTAATATAACAAGCACTGACAACAGATAGTATCTAGTTTATTTAATATAACAAGCATTGATAACACTTTGAAAGCACAATAGGTATGGTTTCATTATGTGTAATGCCAACAATAGTTAGTCCATTTGAGCTCTTTATTACTTCTTATATGTAGCTCACAATTAGTATTAAGTATAGTAGTATGCTGCACATGATGGTAGCTTAGTTCAAATTCACAGCAATAATCACATGTAACAAATGTGTAGCTGTAAACATAGTTTACAACAATGGAGAAAACTATACTGTATAAGCAAAATATCGATGTGTTGTAAAATGTACATTGAAAATGACATAACAAGATGTCGTCCTTGTTTTACCTCTGGTAAATTGGACAGGATGTGATATATAATATCAAGTCCATTGCAAAGCACAAGCTGGATATCTTCAATATCCTTAAGACCATGATAATTGCTCCTATATGAGTCCTGAAATTTTCTTAACAGATATCATGTAAAGGTCACAAAGCTAATGATCAATAATACTAACAGAAAGAATATCCTTACATGCAGTAATTGTGTTGACACAGATAATATGCTCCAGAGTACACCGTAGACAGATGAATCACGACGCGGTCACCATTGGCGACCACGACGTGGGCGCCCTTGCTGTCCCCGGACGCGAGGCCGGTTCGGCTCGCGGCAGCCCCACTGATGAAGTTGTGGGTGGAGCCCGAGTCCAGCAACGCGACGAGGTCCTGGCCACCACAGCGGACGCGTAGCTGCATGGTGGCCGGCGCGCGGATCCCCGTGATCGCTGACAAGGAAATCATGGGCTTCTCGGGGTCGAACGGCTCCGTTGCGTCAGCTGGGGCGGGGCTGTCGCCCTCGTCGTCATCGTCGGGCTCCTCGACGATGTAGTCCTGCGCTTCCAAATAGAATAACCGGGCGCATTTGTGGCCCCGGACATATGGTTCATCACAATTATAGCAAAGGCCCAACTTACGGCGCTCGGCCATCTCCTCCGGCGAGAGTCGTTTGAAGGTGTTCACGGCGGTCGTCGGCTTGGTGGGTGCGCCGCCGTAGCCCTCTGGCGCCGGGAGAGCTGGAACGCCTCCCGCGCGGCGCGCCGGTCGTGACAGTGGGAGCGCGGGTCGCAGATGGATGTTGCGCCGCTCATAGGCATGGGCCAGGCGCATGGCGTGCTAGAGATCCCTCGGCTCCATGAGCTCCACGTCGACGCGGATGTATGCCGGCAGCCCACCTGTGAACAGCTTAGCCTTCTGGAGCGTGGTGAGTTCGCCGGCGTGCGCCGCACGGGCTTGGAACGCCTCCATGTAGGAGTCCACGGAGGAGCCGAACGGCAGCCGCGCCAATTCGGCGAGGTGGTTCGTGCCAATGGCGGGGCCGAAGCGCTGCTGCACGTAGCGACGGAAGTCTGGCCAGGACGGCCGGCCGATGTCTTGCTCTAGGACGAGGTACCATTGCTGGGCAACCCCTTTAAGGTGGTAGGACGCCAGCCAAACCTTGTCAACCTCGCGGGTGAGCTGACCGCGGAAGAATTGCTCACACTTGTTGAGCCATCCCAGCGGATCCTCCTGGCCGTCGTAGGTCTCGAACGAGATCTTGTGGTACTTGGGAACGCCCACGGCCTCCCATGCCGGAGCCTGCGGGGGGTATGGCTGGGACGATGCCATGTGGGCCGAGGCCGGCAGGGGCAGGGTCTGCCCAACCGATCCGTAGTTGTGGTTGGGGATTTGCGACGGGGATCGAGGGAATTGGATCTGATGCAGCGGAACTCCCGTGGACGGCGGCGCCGGCGCCGGTTGCGACTCGGGCAGCCCTGCAGATGTCAGTGGCAGGGAGGGGAACACCGACGCAGAGGAGTCGCCCGCGCTTGGAGTGACGTCCGTGATCACCGGCATCGAGGTGACGGGGAGCTTTGGAACGCCGGCGAAACCCGGCATGCCAAACTGGGGAGGCTGCTTTGATCCGCCAGTTGATGATTGATGGCGGTCATCTGCAGCTGCATATTGTTGAAGGCGGTGGTGAGCGAGGCGAGCGAATCGGCGATGGAGGCGAGGGTGGGCGGTGGAGCGGGTGGTGTAGTGTGGACGAGCGGCAGCGACACACCGGACGTAGGCACCACGGAGGAGGGCACCCCGGTGGATGGCGTCACCGTCGCCGATGCATCCCCAGACGTCGCCATGAAGTCTGATACCAGGTTGTTACGGCGTGCCTTACTGCGGAGGAAGTAGGGAGGATCGACGGGTGTGTGAGGGCGCGTGGGCTTGCGGCGAATCGGCGCCGTGATCGAGATCGATCTCGGGGACAACAGGGAGACGAGGAACAGGGAGAACGAGAGGAGCACCGCCAGGTGCCCAAGGGAGATATAATCTCAATCCTGGGCTGTCCCTTTCATTAACTTGGTTTGGGACTCTTATAGTCCTTACACATGACGACGATTACTTGCTAACAAATCCCTTGATTTCCTAACAAACTTAGCTAACCAAATCTCCTTGACTCAACTAGACTCCCTGAAACTCGGACTTGCCCAACCGGGCGTCGTGGTGACCGCGCACGGCGAACTCCCGCGCATGCGTCAGCCACTAGCTTTGTCCCTCCTCTTGTAGACGTTCCCCACCATAACACCCCACAGTACAAACTGCTTGACTTTTTCAAAAAGTAAAAACTGCTTCACTTTTCCAAAAACTAAAAACTGCTTGACAGATTTGAACATGATATGGTCTCCAACGTGTACAACTGACCAGTGTTTTCTACTAGAATATAAATTATGAGATTGTGAAAGAATTTTTCAAGACAAATCTACACATACGAATGTCATGTTTCCAAACTTAATACTTTAAAACTTGTTCCTGCTCAGAGTGTCAAAAGATTGACTGAATCATGCCAAAACATATAGTATTTATGACCAGAAATAGTAAGACACAACATCAAACTTTGCACCTTCTAAGAAGTTGCGCTATTGAAAAGTGCAAATATAGCATCCCTGCCTAAAAAAGGAGTACCATGGGATTCACTAAAGTTTTTCAGATAGAAGTTGAATTTAACAATCTAGCAGGTCATTAATCACTTGGATGCTTTCAGGGAAACACAATTAGATAGTATCTGGTTTATTTAATATAACAAGCACTGACAACAGATAGTATCTAGTTTATTTAATATAACAAGCATTGATAACACTTTGAAAGCACAATAGGTATGGTTTCATTATGTGTAATGCCAACAATAGTTAGTCCATTTGAGCTCTTTATTACTTCTTATATGTAGCTCACAATTAGTATTAAGTATAGTAGTATGCTGCACATGATGGTAGCTTAGTTCAAATTCACAGCAATAATCACATGTAACAAATGTGTAGCTGTAAACATAGTTTACAACAATGGAGAAAACTATACTGTATAAGCAAAATATCGATGTGTTGTAAAATGTACATTGAAAATGACATAACAAGATGTCGTCCTTGTTTTACCTCTGGTAATTGGACAGGATGTGATATATAATATCAAGTCCATTGCAAAGCACAAGCTGGATATCTTCAATATCCTTAAGACCATGATAATTGCTCCTATATGAGTCCTGAAATTTTCTTAACAGATATCATGTAAAGGTCACAAAGCTAATGATCAATAATACTAACAGAAAGAATATCCTTACATGCAGTAATTGTGTTGACACAGATAATATGCTCCAGAGTACACCGTAGACAGATGAATCATATAGTAGAATTTCCCAAATGATGCCACCAAGCTTTGATGAGAATGGTTTTACTTGAATACAGCTTTTCACCAACTCAAACACCTAGTCAATTACAGTTCAGTGGCAATATTTAGCTTCTCTATTATCAATGGTAACAACAAATGAAAACAAGGTCAACAAAACTGAAATGTTTCTAAAAGAAATCTACTAAAATGAAATAAGAATCACAGCCAACTAAGTGGATTACAGTATGTTTATTAAGTTCAATCGACAGAAAAAAAAGGGCTATGGCTCACAAGTACTAAAAAAATCACAGGTAACAAGCTATACTATCATTACATTGAACAAGCATAAAAGAATAATAAAAAAACCATACCCGAAGGGTTGTTTTCCAACGACTACATTCCTTGTGTTTCCAGTTCACATGATTAACCATGATGTATTGAATTGAGAAAACAATTAAAGGTGATATCATATCATCAGCAGCTGCTCCTTTCCGAAGAACCTGAATGGTAAAATCAAGCACTGCAAAAACTAGCATCAACGGCCTAGCCCAGAGTCCAGAGATAGCCTCTGGAGCTCCTTCGTGCCTGCAGTACACCACAAGAAGCCAGTAGTAGTAATTCTCATTATCAACATACAACGTTCAAGACAGGTTTTGCCATTATCAACATACAGTGCTCAAGACAGATTTTCCTAGTATTCCAAAAAATCAGGAAAATGGTATTCCTCGTACGCTAATAAAAAGGAACCAACCAAAAAAACCAATGAGCATTTAATCTACCATGTTGGGTCAACTGTAATAGATTGAAAATACAGCTAGAAATGGCATTCAAAATGAAAAATAAAAAATGTTGAAACTCAGAAGAAGAAGAATAATATTATCTTGAATAATAATACATGCCTGAAGATGTAAGTGAAGAACAATCTCCATTTCCTTCAGAGGCAGCAAAAAGCATTCTAGCTAGGGCACCAGAAAGTAACCAATCACTGCAAAGGTAATTGCAGCAGTCATATTTTGGAAGTTCACTTTCAAGAATGAAAACAAAAAAAATACAGAAACATACAGTCAGGGTATTTCTGATGTACCATGTTCAATTATACACCAAATAATTCAAACAGAATGAAAATAAAAAGTACCTTGATGGACCATTTAATTGTGAAGTGAAGATGTTGCACTCAAACGCCGCATCAAACACGTGATATGGAGCACTAAATAGACACAGTAACAGCTCATTAATTAAGAGCTATACAAAAAGGACAGTTTCGCTAGACAGGATCTTTTACAATGTGAGTCTAAAAGTAATTTTACTACATTTGCTTGAGCTCCTACCAAAACAATAAGCATCAGTTATGACATGTTATAACTCATAAGCATACTAATTACTCAACACGAATAGAACCAAAAAGAGACTTCTACTGAATGAGATGTCAAATATTCGAATTTCATAAATAACCAAAAATGTCATTTGGACCGATAGAAAGTGAGCATTTGGCTATTTGTTGTTACAACAAAAATATAGTTCTTTAAGTGTTTATCAGTACTCCCACTTTTACCTTGTAAGTTTGTATTGAAAGCATAGTAGATTCAGACATTTGGTATAATGCATTATTTGCATTAAGCCTCTCAGGCGGTATACAGTACAAAGACTTGGACAGACACCTCCCCGGAAACATATGGCAATATCGAATTACAACCCCAAACCAACAAATATACAACATACTCTAACATACCCTGGCAGTCATAGTGAGAGCATTGCGGGCAGTCAGACTGGAGAAGAAATTGAAGACTAACACCTCGTGCAGTCATAACGACGTCACATTGCAAATGCAGTGACTGGAATAGAAACTGACGAGTAGCTGATGTGGACTATAGCCCTTTTTGTCCTCAAGGTAGCCAAGGTCAAAGTGGACATGGTCAAAGCCATAGAGGGAGGTGCTGGTCTCAAGCATCAACAGAGGCACGAGTACACAATCACTAGCTTCCTGTGGACGGCTGCAATAGGACAATGACTCGATCGAATGGTGAAGGTAGAAGAGGCTGCTCAGACATATCAACAAGTGCTCACGCCTCATCCGTTAGCAACACCAGCGGCGATGTCCATGAGGTGGCGGCAGTAGGGACTTTGATCAAGAGCCAACTGTGACGAGGAGGACCAACAAGGGTGGCACCAGCCTAGATAAGTGGCAACTGTGAAGGTGGCTTAACCACGAGCAACGACATTGCTGCCTGGGAGGGCATGTGATAAAAACCTTGTCCTTGGGAGAGCCAGCGACTGAATAATGTGGGAGGGATTGGCAAACAAGACATTGGGGGAAAAACAGCAACATCTCAACGCAACAAACCACGGCGCAACCCAACCGGCAGCGTGGGAGAACAAGGCATGGCCCGAACGGTGGCACCTGCACGATGCAACAGGTCGCAAGATGGTCACAGGGCCCATGGTATATCAGCCTGACGATGCAGAATGGAGGATGCTTGAAACCACCACCCCATGCTGCGGATCAACTAGATTGGCCCAATACGGTGCTGCCCCCGGCGGAGATCAATCTCCCCAGGGGCGGCACAGCAGTGTTAGCCTTAGGGTTTGGGGAAAAAAATGAAACCGCCACCCCATGCTACAGATCAACTAGATTGGCCCAATACGGCGCTGCCCCTGGCAGAGATTAATCTCCCCAGGGGCGGCACAGCAGCGTTAGCCTTGGGGTTCGGGAACAAAACCTAAACTCATGATACCAAGAAAGCATAGTAGATTGGGCATCATCCATGGGATACATAGACTAAGAGGGCAAGACAGCGCCCTATACACATATGACAATATCAGATTGCAATCCAAAACTACCAAACACACTGTAGCAGATATGAATACACATGGCCTGTGTGTTCGAGAAAAATTACGAATACACACAACTCATGTTAATAAACCATAAATGGATCAAAGTAACTACAAATCTGTTCTTCAAGCAATGAATGCATTTACTATGTACAAACAATGTTAGCCTCAGAATAGCTGCTATTGTGTTTGCTTTATCCTTTTTACCATTCTACTATACATGAATCAATTGTTTGGTCATTACAAATTACAATCCATAGAATGTTTATAAACATAGACACCAAATTAACAAACATACCAACAAGTGTTTCTCCCAATTCAAAAAATGGTGCAACTGTCACCCAAATACAATAAAGGTAGCAACAAATGGTTCTTCAATTCATAAATTTTACATGTGTCACCAAAACAATCACCCAATCATCGTGAATGTATGAAAAATATGTTTCTACCAATTCATAAAATTTTGCAAGTGTCACCCAGACACACAATAGTCCTAAGTCTTGGCCAGCAGGCACAGTACAAAACAAATGCTCAGCTTCATTACAAAAGTTCATAGCCATTTCAATTATAGGAACAAAGTAAGAGAAACCAACTTACCATTTTATCATTTCTGCCAGCAGACCAAGGGTTTTGGACAATATGTCAGCATTATTAACATCTCGCACATATTTGAAGATGGAATTGCAAAATATCTTAGCAATATCAATCCTGATAAGAACAAAGAATATAACTTGATAATATATAATGTCCAAAGTACTAAATTGAAGCTGAGGATATGTTTCAAACCTGATATGATTTTCAATTTCACCTAAGTTCTTTGATGTTTGAACAGCCGGTGACTGGTCAACATGCAACAAAGCGAAGCACAGGTCCTATATATTCAAGTTTCAAAACAATACATCATACTTAGCATAAAAACTGCATAATCTTAAACGAAAGAAAACCAATAGGAACAAACGAAGACTGAACACGTCATAGTCTTTCTAATATAAACACAATGAATTGATATATCCATTAGGTGCATCAAAACAGCCTAGCAACTCGTGATGTAGGCCATAGAACAAAGTGGCAATACCTTATTTGACGACACCATCCGATAAAGTAGGTCCATGATATCAGATGCCTCCTTGTAATTGCAAGAATGGAGCTCTTGCGCCAGAGTTATGAGCAAAAAGAATACCCCAGAATGCGGGAACTAGACCAATGTAGCTATGTCAGCAAAAATATGCAGAAAATCAACTAGTAGAGAGAGCAATAATCAATCAACATTATCTGCTTTTCACAGTAGAACTACCTTTAAATGATATATGAAACCAGAGAGGTTAATCAAATAAAAAAAATGTGGAGCTATGCAATTGCAATTCACCTATGGACACTTAACACGATGTTCCCCGATATTATTTTGGAACCTGGATACTTTGTGCATGGCAAGTTATCAAGACCAAACTGGAACTATGACTCAAACAGGAAAACTGAACTGATGCCAGTCTGGAATGGCTCAATTTAAAGAACACTCTACCATGAAACCCTAAAGAAATTAAACCAGTGGCTTTCCTACAAAAAATGGGTGGATTCTAACCATAGCATTCCAGAAATTTGCAGCATAGAATCACATGAGTTGCGGGGAATATAAGTGAACGTTGTGAAAGTAATAATCACAGAAAAAGGAGGCAGAAATAGGGTCAACCCTAGCCAGGGTGGAGGAAAGCAATGTACCTATCATTCCACAAAAATAGTTGGTGTGACAGCATGCGACTTGTAATATTATCAAATTGGCAGTGCGCTGGTCCAACCTATGGTCAGACCATTGAACTCTCAACAGAACAGTTCAGCTTCACTTACAATGCTGCATGATTGGTTGGCTAAGAGTCCAAGGACTAAGGGCAAGTCACGTGCCATTGATATGCCATTCGGCATGAGGCCTATTTTAGGAGGGGAGAAACTAGATACTTAAATTGTTTGTTCTTGTTTGTAAGTGGTGATCGAGTAGGCCTCCTGTCGGTGTTTCGAACAAGCACCGGCAAGTAAATTTATATTTATGTGCGTTAGGCCCGGATGGTGCGCTAAAGGACACAAGGTCTATACTGGTTCGGGCTAAATGTCCCTACGTCCAGTCTGTTGTTGCTTGTGTTATTAGCACCGAAAATGGTTCGTAGTAGGGGGTACAAACGGTCGAGAGAGGGACTGGTCCCAGGTCTCTGATGGAAGGGTCGAAAGGATGCCAAGAGCCTGGTAGCGGCTTGACTATGTGTGATGTGTGTTGTGTTGTTCGTCGAAAGTCCCTCCCTCTAGTGGGGAGCCCTGCCCTCCCTTTTATAGACCAAGGGGGGAGCAGGGGTTACAGATGGGAGAAAGAAGAAAATACCAAGGGTATATAAGGTCCTTCGAAGGATCCGGGTCTTCCTTTTTTCCCGCGCCTGCCCTGTATAACATGGCAGACCGTGTCAGAAGCGGTGTGTTTGTTGATCTTCGTAGGCCATGCCCTAGCCTCTTTTAGCAAGTGGGTGTGTCCCGTCCCGCCTCTGCGGGCGGCGTGTCGGACAGGGGTGTCGATCTGCAACCTCGTGGGGAGCGGATGGCGCGGTAACTGCTCGTTTGCCATTGTAGAGGATGGGAGTCCCCCTTTGGAGCATAGTGGTTGTCGTATGTCTATGTCGGGTTCTTCGCCCGAGGGCTGAAGGCGGCGCCTACAATACTGTAGGGCGGAGAGCACGCGCCTGCAACACTATTTAGGCTCTGTCACGTCTGGAAGGGTCTAAGCGCCCGTCCCGTCACGCCCTGACGGTACTTTCCTGTAGGGGCGCAGAACATGGTCCTTGATGCCACGGTTGACCCGAACGTCTTCGGCCCTCGGGCGAGGCGGAGCTGGCACACAGGCGTCGGGCGAGGCGGAACCAAAGTCCCGTCACTTGGATAAGAAGCGCAGTAGTGCTCTTGTCCGTTCGGGGTCTTTAACGTTCGATGGTTATTAGTTCCACCTCCTTGGGTACCCCGGTATTAGGTCCCCGACAATAGCTCCCGGGTGGTTCGGACAAAATCGCCCGGGGGTGTTTTGATTTAGTCGGAGTTAATTTGCCAGAGGGTGCGCGCGAGCGCACCCGGTGGGTGTAGCCCCCCGAGCCCCCGGGTGATTCGAGTAGAATCGCCCGGGGGTAGTATCAGACCCTCCGTGGGTAAGGCCGTAAGACTTGGTTTTTTCGTCAACTGGATATTTTTAAGGGAATCGTGGTATCCCGTCCGCGGGAATTTCAATCAGGGCCGGCCTGGCTAGGGCTTGACTGCGGATCGAGGCCCTAGCGATGCTTGCGTCCTTGAGTCTTGGTTGTTTTGCGGGCCCATCCCTCGTTGGGACGGCCTTTGGGCTCCGGGGCCCTAGGCGGGCCAGAGAGAAAAGCTTTGTGACCCGTGTTCCCCCGGTGGGAAGAGAGTCCTGGTCCACCTGGGGAAGGCGAACCGCATAACGCGACTTTTGCGGGAAGGGATAGGGATCGTGCGCGCATGTCCCGTGATGTGACGCGGCGGTGTGTCGTGACGGGCTCGGAGATCGAGGTGGACCGTTGCCCTTCTCGCATCCGTCGCCCCTATAAAACCACAGGGTTCGCCCCTAGGGTTCTGTACTTTGCCTCGCCCTCGCATTCTCAGCCTCCGCCGCTAATCACTTGAGCTTCTCGCACCCATACTACTCCCTTCGTCAAACTCGCTGCTGCCTTCTTCCCCGTGCTGCTCCCGCCGTCGCAATGGACCCGAGGTACAGATCCAACATCTCCCCTCAGCGCTTAGAGGGCCTCGTCCGCCGAGGCCTCCATCGCCCGTTGACCGCCGCCAAGGAGTGGCGGCTGCCCGGTGAAGAGGACGAGCCGCAGCCGCCCAAAGGATACGTCGTGTCTTTCGCCCACTTCCACGAGCGGGGATTCGCCATGCCCGCCCATCCGTTCTTTCGGGGACTGCTGGACTATTATCAGGTGGAGCTACAGCACCTTACCCCCAACGGGATCCAGCACATTGCAGCGTTCATCGCCCTGTGCGAGGGGTTCTTAGGGATCAGTCCCCACTTTGACCTGTGGCGGTATCTTTTCGCCGTCAATCTTCTGAAGGGGCGAACCGGGAAGCAAGAGCTGCACGCGCCGGTAGGGTGCGCTGGCATCCACCTCCGCCACCACCGGGCAGGAGCGTAACCGCTAATGCGTCTGTCCTCCTCCAACAAGGGGTGGCATTCGCAATGGTTCTATGTCAAGAATGACGCTGCCGCCCCCTTGCCAGCTTTCACTGGGCGCTACATCGTGGAGGCCCCGAAGTCGTGGAGGTGGTGTGTCACGGCCAAGGGAAAGAAGCATCTTAACGGCCTTCTCGCCGCCCTCCGAACTCTAAAGGACAGGGGCGTGAAGGGATCGGGGATTATCGACGCCTACCACGCGAGGAGGGTTGCGCCGCTGATGGCGCGTGCGCTTCCCCTGTATCAGATGGTGCCCGGAGCGTTGTTCGAAGGGACGGTGCTTACCGACGAAGCGCTTCCTCCCTCCGAGGCGGCGCAGCGCATCAATTAGGCGATGGAGCCTACGAAGGACTTCGTCGGCGCCGTCCTTGACTTCGTGTACCCGGTGCTGGGGCATCCCCCAATGCGGCTGAAATAGGGGTTTGTTGACTTCGTAAGTTTTCTTTCCCCTTGTTCCTCCATTCACTTGAATTTCCGACCCCTGATGCTAACCTCGGGATAACAGGACCAGCCGGGGGGACTGTTCTTTAACGACAGCCTGGCCCCGCTGCCGAAGGACCCAACCTGGATGGCAACGAACCACGCCGTGGCCGGTTGGGACAAGAAGACGAGGGAGCTCGCGAAGAAAAAGGCGATACGGAAGCAGCAAGCTCGAGATCGAGGAGAGACTGGTAGTGAAGACGATGACGATGACGACGAGTCTGACAAGGCAGCAGCCGACGTGGATTGGAGTGACCTAGAGGACAAGGACTCGCTGTCCACGCAGGGACCCTTCCCGTTCCACGCGGGGGGAAGCGAGTCCGCGAGGACGGAGGAGCCGGGCCTGCCCCTGGGTCCGTTGGGAGCCGGTGGATCCGCTGTCACCCTCGGGGTGCCGGTGGAGGGGAGGTGACGGATCCACGGCCACCCCCGGGGTGCTGGAGGAGGGGGCGGCTTCGATGCCGCACCCCGTGAGCTGATGGAGGGGGACGGCTCTGTCGCCGCGCCCCATGAGCCGATGGAGGGGAGCGGCCCTGTCACCGCGCCCCACGAGCCAAAGGAGGGGAGCGGCCCTGCCGCCGCGCCCCATGAGCCAATGGAGGGCAGCGGCCCTATCGCCGCGCCCCATGAGCCGATGGAGGGGAGCAGCCCTGTCGCCGCACCTTCGGAGACAAGGGAGACGAGCCCTCCTGCCTCGGAGCAGGGGGCAGGCTCGAAACGGTCCCACCCCCATGAGTTGGAGCAGGGGTCCGGGGGTCCGTCCCCAAAACGTACCCGCCGCCCAAAAGCGCCAGAGTATGTCACTGATTTCCCTTTTTATCTTTCTGTTCCGACCTTATGCCTTTTCCCTTTTGCAGATTCTTGCGACGGGGCCACCCTCTGGGGCCGGCGCCCAAGAAGAGCCTCGCCCTTCAAGCGGGGCAGATGGTGCTGCCTGACGTAGCTCCTGTTTCGGGCAGGGGCGGCGTTGACGTTGTGGCCTTGTTGGCAGGTCCGGCGGCGCCCGTGCCCTCGGTGGTTGCCGAGCAGGCGGCCGCGACCGCGCCAAGCCAGGAGCAGCCGGACGCAGCCGTGGTAGTGTCGGATGCAGCCGCAGTGGTGTCCGAGGGAGCAGCGCAGTCCGTGCCACCGAAGGCCCAGACGGAGGTGGCCGCGACCGCGACAAGCCCGGCGGGGTCGGATGCTGCCATGGTGGCATCCGAGGGGGTGGCGCAATCCGCGCCACCGGCAGCCCAGGCCACGTCGCTCGAGGCGGGCCGGATGGAGGACACGTCCGGAAGGTCTCCGGGCGTCGTGGCGGTGGTGGAGAGGACCCGCAGGAGATCACCCCCGGACTTGTTGTCGGGGGGCAGCCGCCGCTCCAGTGGATGGCCGCCGAGGACCCAACATCGGCTTTTTTCTCGCTTGACGATGCTGCCGAGAGCTTGGAGCGGGAAAATCTTGACATCGGGTTCTCAGCTGTGTTGAATGCCTTGAATGAGGCTAGTGGTGCCTTGCGCGAAATCCTCGTTCCTTCTAGCCAGGTATCCGCTTGATCTTCTCCTTTGTTTTCTTCTTTCTTCATGAATTTTTGTGTTTTCGTATTTTTTATATCGGTCTTCTTCTCAGTTTATCGTTGCTCGTAGCCGGAACAAGTCCTGGTTCCTCCATGAGCAAAAGGCGGAGTGGGACCGCCTTACCAAGGAGGCCAGGCTGCGAGGAGATGTGGGCGCGCATCTTGCTGCCGCCGAGCAGCGGGAGGCCGAGGCGCATCGGGACGCGGAGGAGGCTCATGCGATGTTTGAGGACCTGTCGGCGAGGGCGAAGCTGGACGAGGAGGAGGCCGCTAGGCTTCGAAAGGAGCGGGACAAGCTGCTACAGAAGGACACCGCGGCCAGTGAGCAGGCCGCCGAGCTCCTGGCGGAACTGGAGACGGAGCGGGACCTCAAGCTGAAGGCTGAGGAGAGGTCCGCGACATTGCAGCAGAGGGCGGACCGGGACGCCGAGGTGATCACCCGGTTACGCAAGGAGCGGGACGAGCTACGCCGGACCGAGGAAATACTTCGCTTGGAGCGTGGCACAGCCCGTGACGATCGCGACCGGGCCATCCGGGAGCGCGACGAGGCGCGTGGGGTGGCCGACTCCCTCCGGGCGGATCTTGGAACTGCGGTGAACCGAAGGTTGGACATCGAGAGCGTCGCTGCCAGGCTGGACAAGGAGCTTACCGAAGTGCGAGGGATCCTTCAGACCGAGGGCGACGAGCACGACCTTCTGCAAGTCGCTGTCGGGGTGGTCATCGATGCCCTGAGGGTGGCGCAGCCGGTGGAAACCAGCTCGCTCGTGGCTCGTGCTGCGGGTATCACGGCGCGGGTGGGCCAACTTGAGGAGGACGCCTTTCACGCCGGGATCACCCAAGCCTTCGTTGTTGCCCGTTCCCATTATGATCGGGAGATCAACCTGGAGGTAATGAGCCAAGGCTTCGCACCTGTCTATGAAGATGCTGAGCTGGACGAGATGGAGAAGGCGGTGGCTCCCCTTGCACGAAACCTGGCGAACAGACTGAAAGAAGAGGTTCTCCCTTCGCGGAAGTAGTTAGTTGAATAAGTTTGATAAACACTTATCTGTAATATGTGAACAAGTGTCGGTACTTTTGTGTCCAAAAGCGGATTCGTGACTTTGTTTCGCACTTTTGTTTTGTTTATTTGATCTTACCTTCTTCCCTTTTTGCAATGAAAAAAGTTTTAGGCGATCAACCCTTCCGTTTGTTAAAACCGTAGGGCCCGAGGTGTTTAGGGGAAATTTTGATTGTGCTGGTGAGCAAAATTATTGTAGCCGTCTGGGCGTGGGCTTTTTGCGGTCTTACCAGTGTGTTCCCCCGAACCTTGCCGCTAGTCTTGATGCGAGGAGGTCTGATGTAATGATTTTTTCGAAAAAAGAAAGGAGGTACCCGTACCTTTATCAGCCCCTTACGTTTGTATTTGCTCATACCCCTTACCTAGGACTTTGGTGATCGCTGCGTGACCATGCGTTCGGTCTTATCGCTGGTCCGGCCTTCCCCGAGCCCCCGCGCGTGGTGGGGATTCGGTCAAGGGTCAGCTCGTTCGTGACTATCGCCCCATCAGCGGTTTTTCGCAACCCGGGTTAGGGCGACGTCACTTGCCTTGATGGCTCGAGTGACGTGCTTTATGAGCTCGCTGACAGGGATGTTCGGACGGAATCCGATCCCGTTTGCTTCGCGACAGGGTCGGCAAAGCCCTCGGGTGGCGTTCCGTTGCTCCTTAGCCCGCCTTCCAACAGATTCCCCCCTCAATGGGATTTCTATGGGCTCGGCTAGAGGCTGGATTGAACAAGAAGGTTGAGATGACCATATTCACCTTAATGCAGGTTGGGCAAAGGCCGTTCAGGCTCATCTGTATTTTCTCCCCTGGCCCTTGTTTGACGCGAGGCGGCCCCAGACCCTTCGCTGGTCAGCCTTCAAACCTCGTCTCTCGATCTTGGATCGAGCAGCTCAAGCCCCCGAGCCCTTTGGGGTCTGCTAGGTCTCGGCCGTGTTTTCACGCGCTACCCCGTCCTCAGTTTCCGCAACCAGAGGGGCTGAGTTGACGACACTTGCCTCGATGGCTCGAGTGTCGCGCTCAATGAGCTCGCTAACAGGTATGTTCGTATGGAATCCGGATCCATCATTCACTGACGGGGTTGGTAGAGCCCTCATGTGGCATTCCACTACTTCTTAACCCGCCTCTCGGCAGATGCCCGAGCCGTTCACTGAGCTCAGGTGGCCCGTTGGCCTCTCCTCGATGGAGATTCTGTGGGTCTGGCTCGAGGTTAGAATCGAACGAGAAAGGTCAAGATGTCCCTGTCCACTTCTGAACGGGGTTAGGCAAGGCCGCTGGGGCTCATTTTGGTTTTTCTCCCCTGGCTCTGACACGAGGCGGCCTCGAGCCCTTCGCGGGCCAGCCTTCGAACCTCGTTCAGGCGTCGCTCATATTGAATGAGGCGGCTGCTGCTTCGTGACGCGACGCGAAGCGTTGAGATGCAAGGATTTGCATATGCAATGTTTGGAAGTATGGATTTAGCGTATAGCTTAATCGAAACGAAAGCGGGGGTTGGTAACGTTACCTTGGTGGTATGAGCCGTGGGAAGCTCCTACCAGATATGTCCGTGCCAGGTTCTGGTCCGACGTTTGCGACGAGGTCGGCGTAACCTGCATAAGTATCGCTATTTTTTGTTTTCGTCTCTCGGCGGCGATCCGAGCCGCTCGATTGATTTTATGCAGCCTGACAGCCTCTCCTCGAAGAAGATTCTGCAGGGGGACCCCTCCGAACCCTTCTCGAGAAGGTGGGAGCTAAAGCTCGTGGTGTGGGGAACTGTGAATTCGACCAGTTGTATCCAAAGATTTACACCCACACACCGTGCTTCCGATTTTAGACGTAAAGAGGGGTCGGGCTAAGAGGGTGTTTAAACAAACAGGCGCCCTCGGCAGCCCCTGAGCAATGTCCGTGCCCCTGCCGTTGCTGGGGTCGGAGGCTCGGTAAAGAATTTAACACTCAAAGTAAACAGAGGTGCTTATCTTTCAATCGGTCGTTCGTTCGTTGTTTTGCCTGGGCCGCCCGATCGACCCAGGAGGCCCGTTGGGCTCCCCTTGGAGGGGGGTTCCGTCGTTGGGTTGTTCCACGGTCCTGCCTGGGGAAGCGGAGAGTTGCCTGCATGTGAGCGTGCCCCGGTTCTCGCGCCCTGGGCGCATTAGTGGCGGGCCACGCCCGGGCGACGTCCTGTCGACCAGAGCACGTCCCGTTGTTTTCGGCGCGTCCCCTCGGATTTCTGTCAGCATTGATTTCGTATTTGCATCGAATAAGGGAAGGCAGAGAGTTTTTCGTCCCAACCTTTCGCCTTTCCTCCGCTACTGAGCCCCTTGTTTAATAGGGAGGGGGAGAGGAGTTCTCGTCCCATTCCCTAGCCAGCCTCTGAGCCGCTACCACTTCTCCTTCCTTTCCACCGAATGCGGCGGTTCCTAAGTAAGAGAGGGTGATGCAAGGGAGAGAACAACTCACAGATCCGCTTGTGAATCCGGAGCGTGATGTCGAGCTGGAGGTCGTCCAACGTAGATGAGACGGTGCGAGCCGCCCTTGCTCTGGAGGGACCACCGCCGCCGACGGAGGAGGGGCACTGGAGGGTGCCGAGCGCCGTCGACCTTGCCATCGTTCGTTGCGGCCTTCCTTCGGCGGGAAGCGCCCCCTGCCCAGACGCGGTTGTCGGGGTTGTGGCTGATGACGATGGCATAGTCCCTGGACGCCCCGGCGGAAGGGCACCGCATTCGCCGGCGCGGTGCTCGATGTTGCAGATGACGGCGCCTTCGAAGATCCCGGGAAGCGGTGGGACGTCGCCGATGGAGGGCGTGGTGCGGCGGCCGCAGTAGACGAACTGGCCCGTGTACATGTCCGGACGTTGCCGATGGAGAGCATGGCGCGGTGGCCGCAGTAGTGCTCGTAGCAAAGGTAGGTAGACACTGTAATTGAATAAGTTTGTGGGGGAGCCCCCGAGTGAACAATCCTTGGTATTTTAGGAGTACATTAGTCCTTTGCGTGATGAAATCACTTTGTAAGTGGTGAATTTGTGCAAAAATGAACAAATCTTCATCTTTTGTTACGGCAAACAGCTTTTCAGCTTCCTCTTTTTGTAGAAGAGGTTTCGATGCCCTCCGACCCTTCCCATGGCTCAAGTTGCAAAAACCTAGGAGTGCGGGTGAATTAGTTCTGATTACGCTGGTGAGCAAAGAGGTTGTAGCCGCTAGGGCGTGAGTCTCCCGCAGTCCTACCAGTTGTAATCAGAATTTATTCCCAAAATCTTAGTCCTTAGGACTTGTTATGAGAAGAACGAAAAACTTAGAGAATGTTTGCAAAGATAACACAGGAAGTGTTTGCAAGATAAACGTACTTGTATTATTTGTATCAGCCCCCGAGTGAGGTCCGGCCCCTCGCAATTTGTAGGGGTCGGATGTCACTAAAGATCGGGGATTTGTAAAGACAAAAACTGATAAGAAAAAGCATACGTTTATTTAAGGGTAAAAACGACATAGCTGCTCAATGTTCCAGGCGTTGGTGAAGACCGCGTCGTTGATGGTTTTCAACTTGTAGGTGCCTGGGCGGAGTACTTCCGCGACGACGTACGGCCCCTCCCAGGGTGGAGAGAGCTTGTGGCGGTCCTTGTTGCTCTGCACGAGGCAGAGGACAAGGTCCCCGACGTTAAAGGCTCGGTTCCACACCCGTCGGCTGTGGTACCGTCGCAACACCTGCTAGTACTTGGCCAAACGGAGGAGGGCGATGTCACGGACTTCGTCTACCTGGTCCATGGCGTCTTAGTGGGATGCCTCGGCCCCCTATTCGCCGTATGCTCTAATTATTGACGCTCCATAGTCAAGGTCCGTTGGGAGAACGGCCTCGGAACCGTAGACCATAAAGAAAGGTGTGTAGCCAGTGGCCCGGCTGGAAGTTGTCCTTAGGCTCCAGAGCACCGCCGGGAGCTCGGCGACCCAGCACACGCCGAACTTGTTCAACCGGTTGAAGATCTTGGGCTTGAGGCCCTGCAGGAGCATGCCGTTTGCGCGCTCGACCTGCCCATTCGTCCGAGGGTGCGCAACGGCCACCCAATCGATTCGGATGTGTTGTTCATCGCAGAATCGAATGAATTTCCTGCCGGTGAACTGCGTGCCGTTGTCTGTGATGATGGAACTTGGTACTCCAAAGCGGTGGATGATGTCGAGGAAGAACAGCACAGCTTGCTCGGATTTGATCGTGGAGATCGGTCGAGCTTCGATCCATTTCGTAAACTTGTCTATGGTGACAAGCAGGTGGGTGAAGCCCCCGGGCGCCTTTTTGAGTGGCCCAACCAGGTCGAGCCCCCAGACTGCGAAGGGCCACGTGATGGGGATCATCTGGAGCGCCTGGGCTAGGAGGTGAGTCTTCCGAGCGTAGTACTGACACCCTTCGCAGGCGCATACAATTTGCTCGGCGTCGGCTACTGCGGTGGGCCAGTAGAAGCCCTGTCGGAATGCGTTTCCAACCAAGATCCTCGGCGCGGCATGGTGACCGCAGACCCCACCGTGGATGTCGCTCAGCAGAAGTCTTCCCTGTTCGCTAGGGATGCAGAGATGTAAGATCCTGGTGTGGCTCCGTTTGTAGAGTTCTCCCTCTATAAGAACGAAGGACTTGGCGCGAGGAAGGGCCACCCACTGACTATTCATAAGGCTACTACGATCGTTATGGGCTCAAAAACTGACCCTTCTTGGCCCTGGGCTGGTCTACCAATTCAGGTTCCACATAATGCTCAAGCACTGTTTCATATGGCTGTGGAAACAATTGTGAGAAATGGAGAGTCCACTCATTTCCAGGCTGACCGGTGGTTGAATGGGAAGACCTTAGCACCCAATCTGTTCAAGTCTGTTTCAGAAAGGACTATGAAGTGTCGGACAGTAGCTCAAGCCTTGATCAATCGAAGATGGATGTCTGACACCGAGGGGGTATTAACGGTACAGGTTTTGGTGGAGTACTTACTGATTTGGGACCTAGTGGATGGTTTTGTCCTACAACAAGATATTCAGGATCATCACCGTTGGAAGCTGGCACGATCTGGCACTTATACCAGCAAGTCATGGCCACCATAAAATTTGCCCCATGGAGGAGGATTTGGAGGAGCTGGGCCCCTTAGAGCTGCAATTTTTTCATCTGGTCGGCCATTAACAACAGGTGTTGGATGGTGGATACCTCGCAAAGGGTGGCCCGCCTCACCCAGTTGCCTGCCCCTTTTGTGATCAAGCCGAGACAAATCAATCACATTCTGCTCTCCTGTGTTTTCACTTGGCAAATTTGGTCTCTGATCCTGCAGAGTTTGGTCCTGGCTGCTGTTGCACCTACTGCAACGGCGTGGCACTTCTCTACCTGGTGGGGGGACACCAACAGGAGCTCTCCTAAAGAGTTGTGCAAGGGTTTGAATTCTATAATCATTATTGTGGCTTGGGAAGTTTGGAAGCATAAGAATTCCTGTGTTTTTTTATGGGGCTCCACCGAACATGCCTGGGCTCCTCTAAGCCGTTAGGGGTGAGTGTGGTGTTTGGCAGGGCATCGAAACTCGGAGATTTCCTGGTGAGATCACAGCATCTTAGGCTCTGATGGTCCTTGGTCAAGTTTTCTTTCTCTGTGGCATGTTTGCTGTCTGTTAGCTTCCTAGGGCGTGTGGGTGAGTGGTTTTTTGTACTTGGGTTGGGCCTCTATGTTTTGGCCCATTGTACTCTTTTCTCTATATTAATGAAATGGCACACAGCTCTCCTACATAATTCGAGAAAAAAAATTGTTATTTTATATTCTTGTTCCCTTATTTTATTATTGTCATTTGTTGATCTCCCTTGTCAAGCGGTTACGTTACAACACTTTTGTCATCTACTGGAGCACAATCTAGTCAATTAATCAATTAAAGTAGAAAATTGTTGTCCTCGACCAAATAGAAGAACAAGCAATTTAGTAGCAACAAACAGAATTTGTTACCATAATCATGAAAACTGAATATAGGGCATAAAGGTGCACCAAATGAATGCAAAAACATGCAAACATAAAGAACAATCGACCCAGAAGCAGCAAATAATTTTTATATATAATAATCGCAAAATCAAACAAAGGTCGTAAAGATGCAACACATGAAACTGAGTCTAAAAACAAATGTGGAAGCGTGCAAGGATACAGTAAGTATGGTAGTACAAAGAAGATAGTCTACCTCCCAGCGAACTAATACAGTATCCTCTTGAAGAACTTTCAAAATGTAGCCATGGGTTCCACGGGGAATTGTAATGCCTTCAATACCAGGAATGCTGACTGGATGATGACTTTCAATTTGATGGCCATAACCCACACCGTCAGCAACACAAGGGATCGTATAGATTGTTGTAACTCCATTCATCCTCTCAAGATAATTATATCTGCGACGAAGTAAGCCCCAAAAATATTGAAATACACTACATCACATGGCAAAGAATATCATGATCTTTTTTCCATTGCTTTTAAACAAAAATTTACACAACCACATCAGCAACTCTTGAAATACCAAAAAAGTTAATTACATTTTGCTAAGATAAAATTCTTGATAAGGGAATGAAATCGTTGGTAAGGATCATTCTGCATGTTGCAATTTGCAAACCAAGATGGCTTGTATACTACAGCCTAAGTACTGATAATATCACTAATTCTGAATGTTTTTTATATATTTCACCTACAGATAAAGAAATTACAAATTCATGTTCATGACATGGCAGTGAAAAACATCATCACTATTCCAAAAACTGGATATCAGAGAAAAAATGAAATAACAGTACTCGCTCAAAAGCAATTTATGAATTTGACATGAGATAATAAAGGTTCTCTTATCAAATACACCAAATTCATCATCCATATTTAAGTTATGTTTGTCTGAGTAAACCATATCACACTAACAACATAGAGGAAATCAACGCGGCACAAGATAGGAAGGACACAAGTTTTCTATTGGGGAAGGAACATCAATCCCGACACAGTAGTGCCAAAAAATAAAGAAAGAAAAAAGGACAACATACACACAATGAGCAGGCCAGGTCCCATGGCAAACTGCTGATAAGAAGCGTATTAGTTCAGATATCTGAAAAGGATACTCCTTCTCCAACATATGAAGAACAGATCTGATTGGACCATCAACAAAACTATCTTTATCCCAAAATTGCATACAGAGAGATTCCTGGACAATTAAAAGACCATAAGATGATTTCTATAGTACTCATGCATAAATTATTCTACATCAACAGTCACAATAATCATATTAATACCTCTCCATCATAAACTTCACATAAAATACTTGAAATCATGTCAAGAGAACTGTCTTCTTTCTGCACAGAAAATAATGCAACCAACCAGTTAAGCTCCTTAGTATTACCTTCACCAAGAGTTAATTTAAACATGACTGTAACTAACCAATAGATTTGCATTTACCTGATAAGATACCTCATATGAAGCAATGAATGCTGAAATGAATGTACGTAATATACCCCGATAACCAGAAACAGGACCCTGAAATTAAGCTTTGACTTAATTAAATGATCTGCTACATAATAAACAGATCTAGAATGTGCACTCTGCTACTTAATAAATAGATCTACAATGTATTTCATAGAATCAACATGGACTTCATAATGGGTGCATAAAACATCTACAACATATTTTTTCATTTCTGAAACAGAAGCTAAAAAAAATGTGTCAACAACTCAACATGAATCGTCAAATCAATGTCATTTTCATAGTGCAAGCAACTGGTCTTATCATCCCTTGAATTTAGCAGAAATGGCACATAGGACATTTCTTGGTCGTCCAGAATTAAAGTGAAGGTCTATTATCCACAAGAATCCAAATATTAAGGGCCACTTTGGCAGAGCTCCCAACCCACTCCTGCTCCAGCTCCCGCTCCCGCTCCCCACTGCTCCCAATGCCGTGTGGTGGAGCTTCCCTCGACAGCTCCGCTCCCAACCCGCCAGAGGACGGGGTTGTGGCGGTGCGTGGAGGAGGACGACAGCGGGCTTGGTCTCGGCAAGCTTGGCAGCCTCGGTCTTGGTGACAGCAGGCCATATCTCGGCGAGCTCGGCAATGGAGAACAGCTGCCCAGCGGAGAAGGGTGCAGCGAAGGCCGGGGCGGATGCGGCGAAGCAGAGAGGGGGCGTGGGGGAGGTGCAGAGGCGCAACAGAGGTAGGAAGAGAAGGCCGGCGAGGAAGGCAGAGCGGGGCGGGGAGGGGAGGGGCGGGACGGGGCGGCGTGGTGGAGACAATGTCACCTACATGCTGCTCTATGTCGACGACATTGTACTGACGGCGTCCTCTTCTGCTCTACTACGACGCATCACCGATCATCTCAGCTCCGAGTTCGCCATGACAGACCTTGGCGCTCTCAACCACTTTCTTCGCATCTCCGTCACACGCTCCTCCGACGGCTTGCTCTTGTCGTAGCGACAGCACGCCATAGATCTCCAGCGGGCTGGCATGGCCGAGTGTCACCCCACGGCGACTCCAGTTGACTCAGTCCAACCCGACCATGTTGCTCACCCCTCGGAGTACCGGAGTCTGGCTGGCGCTCTGCAGTTCACGCTGACTCGACCTGACCTCGCCTATGCCGTTCAGCAAGTGAAAGGACCTAGGATGCCGCCTAGAGGGGGGGTGAATAGGCGTTTCTGAAAATTAACACCTTTAAAAGCGGAAACGATTAGTAAAGTGAGTTTCCAAAAATGGAAACTCCAAATAAAGAGTACCACCCCTCACAAGTTAGCCACAGAGTATATAAAAGATACTAAATGAATCTAGGAGCCAAACGCCTGCAACCAAAGAGTTAGAACACAATTCAATTCAGTTTGGCGCAGGGGTTAATACCGGACGTGTCCGGTATTCACGACTTCAGTGGAACAACCCCTAACTTGCTCCTTTTGATTTCTATCTTCAATCCAAACTGCAGGAAACTATTAGAGATAGTAAAATACACAGAGAACCTGCAGAATAGCTAAAGCAACAAATGAAATGCGAATTAAGACACGATATTTGTTTTACCGAAGTTCGGACTCGTTCGAGTCCTACTCTCCGTTGAGGGGGCTGCGGGCGACCCAGCAAAGGTCAGCCCTAGAGGGTACCACGAAGGTCACTCTAGCCGGAGTCTTTTCCAACTCCTTTTCCTCCTTCCACTAGATGATTCCGAGGCGGCGGAATCGACCGTTACAAAATTTCCGAAGCAACCACAATCTCTCGGTTGCTCTCCGGCGACGCCAAGCCGTCTAGGACCGAAGAGTCCAAGAGTAACAAATGCGAATCACGAGATTGACAATATGCACAAGTGCTCAAGTGGTGGCTTGCTCTCTTTTTCAAATTCTTTCTCAACCCACAAATTGATTTTGCAATTTGGATCACACACTCACTAAGAGAGGGTTTAGGAGAGTTGGCAAGGCTCAAAAACGTGTGTCTATCTCAGCAGAATCAGCAGCCTCCAAAGGTGGAGGCTTGGGGGTATTTATAGCCCCCTTGGAAAACTAGCCGTTGCAATACCGGACACGTCCGGTATGACTCACACTGCGCCAACGGTAACTAAGTTACAGTGATGTTGTGAGGCGTCGGAACTCCCGAAGAATGCCGGGACTTCCGACCGCTGGAACTCCCGACTCAAGTCGGAACCCCCGACCCTCAACAATTTTGAAAAACATGTAACTGAGTTAAAGTTAGTGAGGTGTCGGAACTCCCGACACATGTCGGAACTCCCGACCATCGGAACTCCCGACTCACGTCGGAACTCCCGACCCTCAAGGCTTTTGAAAACTAGCCGTTGGCTTCTGGTCATCCATACCGGACACGTCCGGTATGACCAGGACAGTGAACCCTCAGGTCCACCAGATCGGAGCATTCGCTTCGGCCTCCGGACGCCCTCTCCGATCGGAAGGCCTTGCCCACAGCGCTACTTCAGACCCTGACCCTGCGTCCCTCTGACGGGGACTCATAGGAATCAGAAGGCATGCGGAGCAAGGCTGGGCAAGGCTCATAAGTCAAAACCACTATACCAGAGTCCATACCCTACGCGGAGCAGTACTATGTAGCCATACTGACATTCTACAGTGGCATCAATAGTATTATAGGCGCTTACCATTCTCTCACACCTACCAGAATGGACAACGAGGCTTGGTAGACGTGAACAACAAGGCTGGGTAGCGTATGCTCCCTTGCCCTCTCTTGTAAAGCCATCCCCTTCATCTATAAAAGGGGATGTGCTTCCTTCAACAAGGGGATGGACTTTTAACAACACAACACACATCACACACAGTCAAGCTGCTACCAAGCTCTTGGCATCCTTTTGACCCTTCCATCAGAGACTTGGGACCAATCCCTCTCTCGACTGTTTTTACCCCCTACTACGAACTACTTTCGGTGCTAATAACACGAGCAGCAATAGACTGGACGTAGGGACATTTAGCCCGAACCAGTATAAATCTTATGTCCTTTAGCGCACCATCTAGGCCTAATGCGCATCACTATAAATTTACTTGTCGGTGCTTGTACGAAACACCGATAGTTGGCGCGCTAGGTAGGGGACTTTACGCGTTCCAAATCAGGCCTTGGATGGCTAACCACGCAATTAGCTGGGTCCTGGGTGCACACATGCATTTCGGTGACCTAGATTTCATTGTCACACAGGGAGGAGAGCTGGTGCTTGCCCACACGGCCGTCCGGTCTCTCCCTTCCATCAACTTCAGCCACCGGAGGCTTGACGGCTAGCCCGGCGACTCCCTTGGACCCCAGTCATCTAGGGAGGCCCCGCGCTACATCACCCTCTCTCCGGAACACCACGTGCGAAGCGCCCCGACAGCGTTTTAGTTCGGTCTCCGCAACGCCACGACGACCACTGGCCACCTTCTGGCACTACGCATGGTTCAGCCACCCACGGACAGCGAGTTCATGGGGACAATTGAACATGATATGAAGACTCTCCACAGGCGCCTCACAGAGGAGCTAGGATTGTCCTCCAACTCTGACTCTAGCAGGGGGAGCCATCACCCTTCCTAGGAATGCTTCATGGCATAAACCCCCGAGGGGCGTGTCAAAAGCATCTTCGGGGAAGAGGCTACCCTGACAAGCAACCCTGACGGTAGGTCCGAGGGGAGGCAGTGGCCCCATCTCGCTTGAGGATGGAGCAGCTGAGAGCCCGCAAGTTGGAGATCGATGAGGCTAGACAAGGGCTCGTTTAGGAGTACGTGGACATCAATCGCGAGATCGAACGCAGCGAAAATGGTGGGCGCACACGTGCCATGGCCCGCACTGTACACTAGAGGATCCTCACCAATGATGGGACCCTCCCTCACTTCGCTCGGGTGAGCCAAAACATTGTCGCTGCGACGGCCTTGCTGCACGGCCTTCCAGAGGCCGCGACGTTCGAGGATCACCGGGCCCACCGAGAAATTCATACGTTGCTCGAGCGTGCGGCGGCGCAGCAGGTAGAAAGCTCATTGTCTCGACAACGTGAGCCCTATGCCAGCCAGCGCATGCCCTCGGTGCGCCCCACCAAGGACGCGTCCATTCACCAGACACCGCCAGGCGGCAGGCAGCTCACCGCCGTCCTGGTACATCAACGTCTCGGCCACGACCGTGACATGCGCAGCACCATCGACGCCCGTAGGTGCACCCACGATGACACAGGGGAGGGAGCCCACCGTGGCTACCATCCTTGATGCAGTGGACACTACGACAGCGGCAAGGACTGGAGCTCGAGCCCTAGCCTACCAGGCCCTCAGGCCTTTGGCCGACACATCCTCAATGCTGCCTTCCCACCAAGGTACCGACCGCCTACCAACATCCCTAAATATTCTGGGGAAACAAACCCCGGGCTTTGGCTTGAAGACTATCGGCTTGCATGTCAAGCTGGTGTGCGAGTGATGACGATTTCATTATTCACAATCTCCCACTATTCTTGGCCGATTCGGCACGAGCGTGGTTAGAGCACCTACAGTCCAACACCATTCAAAGTTGGGCGGATCTAACGGAGATCTTCGTGGGGAACTTCTAGGGCACGTACAAACGCCCAGAAACCCATGGGACCTCAAGAACTGCCGCCAGAAGGCTGATGAAACCCTCCGTGGGTACATCTGGCGCTTCTCCTAGTAGTGCAATGAGCTCCCTAATGTCGCTAATGCCGACATGATAGGAGCCTTCCTATCCGGGACAACCTACGAGTCTTTGGTTCACAAGCTAGGGCATAGGGGCCCGCGGACCACTAAGGAGCTCCTAGACATCACCACCAGCCATGCCTTAGGAGAGGAGGCGGTTGGAGCCATCTTCGACCATTCCGACAGCAAGGCGAGGCAGGACGAGGACGCCGGCAAAGGCGCCTCCATGAAAGGTCCTAATGGCTAGAGGGGGGTGAATAGCCTAATAAAATTTCTATAACAACACTTAACAAAAAAGTTAGACAATTATGAGGCGAAGCAAGTGTTGCGCTAGCCTACTCAAAATGCAAGCCACCTACCACAATTCTAGTTTAGATAGTGTTGATTCACACAAAAGCTATGACACTACCATACGTTAGTGTGCTCTCAAAGGCTAACTAAAGAGCCACACCACCAAGCAAGCAAGCTCTCACAACTAGCTACACTAAAGAGCTTGTTAACTAGTTTGTGGTAAAGTAAAGATAGTGATCAAGAATGTTATACCGCCGTGTAGATGAATAAACCAATCAATCACAAGGATGAATAACAATGAAGACCAATCACCTCGGAATCAATGATGAACACAATGATTTTTACCGAGGTTCACTTGCTTGTCGGCAAGCTAGTCCTCGTTGTGGCGATTCACTCACTTGGAGGTTCACGCGCTAATTGGCTTCATACACCAAACCCTCAATAGGGTGCCGCACATCCAACACAAGATGAGGATCACACAAGCCACGAGCAATTCACTAGAGTACCTTTTGGCTCTCCGTCGAGGAAAGGTCAAGAACCCCTCACAATCACCACGATCAGAGCCAGAGATAATCACCACCCTCCGCTCGATGATCCTCGCTGCTCTAAGCCATCTAGGTTGCGGCAACCACCAAGAGTAACAAGCAAAATTCACAGCGAAACACGAACACCAAGTGCCTCTAGATGCAAACACTCAAGCAATGCACTTGGATTCACTCCCAATCTCACAAAGATGATGAATCAATGATGGAGATGAGTGGGAGGGCTTTGGCTAAGCTCACAAGGTTGCTATGTCAATGAAAATGGCCAAGAGTCCTAGCTTGAGCCGGCCATGGGGCTTTAAATAGAAGCCCCCATCAAATAGAGCCGTTGGCTCAAAAAACAGGCTGACAGCGTGTCGACCGGACGCTCTAGTCCAATCGACTGGACGCAGCACTGGACACTCCGGTCGTGAATACCGGACATGTCTGGTAGGACGATTGGACATGTCCAGTCTCTCCTAGACCACCACGTGTCCTATTCAAGACAAGGTAGCCGTTGTAGCCCACACTTTCATGCAATCGGACGCTCAGACTAGATGCAGAACTACGAATGACCGGACGCTGAGCCGCCGAGTCCAGTCGAGTCCAGTAAGCCACCAGGGCCGACCAGACGCATCTGTTAGAAACTGACTGGACGCTGAGCCTCAGCGTCTGGTGGAGTACAGTAAGCATCCACGCTCGACCGGACACATCCGGTCACATCGGACCGGACGCTGCCAGCGTCCGATCGACTACTCTGCCGAACTCTGTGTTTGCTGATTCATACCAGACGTGTCCGGTCGTGGAGTTCGTCACCAAATACCGGACGTGTCCAGTCACCATACCGGACGCGTCTGGTCACTCTGTAACCAGCACGGCTAACTCCTCTTCGACTCTATCTTCTTCACCCTTGCTCAAATGTGCCAACCACCAAGTGTATCACCTTGTGCACATGTGTTAGCATATTTTCACAAACATTTTTCCAAGGGTATTAGCACTCCACTAGATCCTAAATGCATATGGATTGAGTTAGAGCATCTAGTGGCACTTTGATAACCACATTCCGATACAAGTTTCACCCCTCTTAATAGTATGGCTATCAATCCTAAATGTGATCACACTCTCTAAGTGTCTTGATCACCAAAGCAAAATAGCTCCTATGGTTTATACCTTTGCCTTGAGCCTTTTGTTTTTCTCTTTCTTCTTTCCAAGTCCAAGCACTTAATCATCATTATGATATCATCATCATCATGCTATGATCTTCATTTGCTTCATCACTTGGAGTGTGCTACCTATCTCATGATCACTTGATAAACTAGGTTAGCACTTAGGGTTTCATCAATTCACCAAAACCAAACTAGAGCTTTCAATCTCCCCCTTTTTGGTAATTGATGACAACCCTTTCACAAAGATATGAATTGAAATTTAATTGAATCCATGTTGCTTGCCCAAGCATATTTACCATGTGTAAAAGGATATGGACAAGTTTCATGAACCCCAAATGGTAGCAATTGCTCCCCCTACATATGTGCTAAGAGTTTGGATTGTAGCTTGCACATATGCTTAGATAGGAAATATAGGAGTCAATGTCTACCACATAATGCTAAGGTATAAAAGATGGACCTTTGAAGCGTGATACCAATCGGAGTGCACCAATATACCATCCTTAGCACCATGGTTAGCTCAATACCACTTTAGAAATATTTGGAAGTGAAATCACTAGATATCCTATACATGCTATTTTTCATTTCATCATTCAAACCGACAACTAGCATACACCACACAAGCATGGATATTAAATTTTTAAACTTGTGCCATGCAAGCAAACATATGAAATGCACATTCAAATGCACCATACAAGTTCATGAGCTTGCTCCCCCTACTTGTGTGCTCAAAATTTTAGTTGATCTCTTTCCTTTGTCATATCTCTCCCTTTATGATATTTCTCCCCCGTTTTCACTATCTTTATTACTATCTTTGTTTCTCTCCCCCTTTGTCATCAATGACCATAAAGGTTCAAAATATAGATAGTATTACTTGTAGAGTCGAGATTATCAATGTCAATCATTGGGGTGAGGATCAAAGTTCCGAATTTGGTTCAAGCTAGAATATATGCCAAAGATATTTAATTCGGTTTGATCCAAGTACAAGCTTCTTCACACCTCCAAATGAGGGTTATCTTGTACCATGTTGAGTTAAACACTTAGAGCTCATTTTCTAGATTAAACACTAGGTTCACAAGCCCACAAACATGGCATATGCTATCACTAGATCAAGTTAAACATAGAAGCAATGGTGATACCATATAAACATCAAATTCATTTGATTTTCATGAATGAGCCTAATAAAATGGAGAGATGACTAGATGCACTAAACATGTCCTTAGCAAGGATGTATGCCATGCTAATCAACTTTTACCTTGGATTGCTTGAAGGAGAGGCATGTCATATAAGTGGGGGAGGGGTGCATCAACACATATTTGAGAAATCCAATATGTTCAACTCATTCCTTAGCTTGCAAAACCTTTTCTCATCCAATGGCTTGGTGAATATGTCGGCAAGTTGATCTTCGGTGCCTACACTCTCAATGCAAATGTCCCCTTTTTGTTGGTGATCTCTTATAAAATGGTGGCGGAAATCAATGTGCTTTGTTCTTGCATGTTGAACCGAATTGTTTGTCAACTTGATTGCACTCTCATTGTCACATAGCAATGGCACTTTCTTGAACTTGATTCCAAAGTCACTCAAAGTGGCCTTCATCTAAAGTACTTGTGCACAACAACTACCGGCGGATATGTATTTGGCTTCGGCGGTTGATAATGCAACACTATTTTGCTTCTTTGATGACCATGAAACAAGTGATCTTCCCAACAATTGACATGTGCCCGAGGTGCTCTTCCTTTCAACCTTGCATCCCGCATAATCCAAGTTGGAGTAACCAACTAGCTCAAACTTTGCTCCTTTGGGATACCACAAACCAACATTTGGTGTATGCTTCAAGTACCTCAATATTCTCTTTGTAGCCTTCAAATGACTTTCTCTTGGTGAGGCTTGAAATCTTGCACACATGCATACACTAAACATGACATCTGGCCTTGATGCGGTCACATAGAGTAGGCTTCCAATCATAGACCGATACAACTTTTGATCCACCATATTTCCACTTGCATCACTATCCAAGTTGCCATTGGTTCCCATTGGTGTGCTAATGACTTTGCTATCAATCATGCCAAACTTCTTGATCATGTCCTTGATGTACTTGCCTTAACTCACAAATGTACTATTCTTTAATTGCTTGATTTGAAGACCAAGGAAGTAACTTAATTCTCCAATCATGGACATCTCAAACTCATTAGCCATCATCTTTCCAAACTCATCACAAAATTCTTGATTTGTTGACCCAAATATGATGTCATCAACGTAGATTTGCAATACAAATAGATCTTTTCCAATCTTCTTGATGAAAAGAGTGGTGTCAACTTTGCCCATTGTGAACCCTTTAGAGAGTAGGAAATCCCTCAATCTCTCATACCATGCTCTAGGTGCTTGCTTCAAGCCATACATTGCCTTCTTCAACTTGTACACATGGTTGGGCTTCTTATCATCTTCAAAACCAGGAGGCTGCTCAACATATACTTCTTCATTGATGTAGCCATTGAGAAATGCACTCTTTACATCCATTTGATAGAGCTTTATGTTGTGGGAACAATCATAGGCTAGTAAGATTCTAATTGCTTCCAATCTAGCAACCGGGGCATATGTTTCTCTAAAGTCAAGACCTTCAACTTGTGTATAGCCTTGTGCTACCAATCTTGCTTTATTCCTTACAACTATCCCATCTTGATCTTGCTTGTTTCTAAAGACCCATTTGGTTCCAATCATATTGTGTCCCTTTGGTCTTTCTATCAACTCCCATACTTGATTTCTTGTGAAGTTATTCAATTCTTCATGCATAGCATTCACCCAATCAACATCCTTCAATGCTTCATCTATCTTCTTTGGTTCAATGGATGACACAAATGAGAAGTGCTCACAAAATGATGCTAATCTTGATCTTGTTTGTACACCTCTAGAAATATCACTAATGATAGTGTCCAAAGGATGATCTCTTGCAACATTGGTTGGTTGGAGGATTGGAACTTGATTGCTTGCACTTGCTTAATCATTGGGTTGAGATGATGTACTAGCCACTTGATCTTGTTCATTATCATGAGATCCACTTGCACTAACTTGATTTGTATCATCTTGCACATTTGAGTTAGAGAGCACTTGCACTTGATCATCTTCATCATCATTCACTTGCCTAGGCCTCAATTCACCAACATCCATGTTCTTCATGGCATTTGAAAGTTTAATGCCTCTAACATCTTCTAAGTTCTCATTCTCTACTTGTGAACCCTTGGTTTCATCAAATTCAACATCATGAACTTCCTCAAGAGTACCATTATCCAAATTCAAACTCTATATGCTTTGCTTGTGGTGGAATAGCCAAGTAGGAATCCTTCATCACATTTCTTGTCAAACTTGCCCAATCTTGTGCCTTTCTTCAAGATATAGCATTTGCAACCAAAGACCCAAAATATATGCAATGTTGGGCTTTCTACCATTTAAGAGCTCATATGGTGTCTTTTCTTTCAATCGGTGACAATAGAGGCGGTTGCTACAATAGCAAGCCGTGTTGATAGCTTCGGCCCAAAAGGATTGACTCACATTGTACTCACTAAGTGTAGACCTTGCTATATCAATGAGTGTTCTATTCTTTCTCTCAACAAGACCATTTGATTGAGGAGTGTACTTGGCCAAGAATTGGTGTCTAATTCCAAATTCATCACATAACTCATCAATTTTAGTGTTCTTGAACTCACTACCATTGTCACTTCTAACTCTCTTGATGGTTGTTTCAAATTCATTGTGAATGCTTTTGACAAATGATTTGAATGTTGCAAATACATCACTTTTGTCCACTAGAAAGAATACCCATCTGTATCTAGTGTAGTCATCCACAATCACAAAGCCATATTTGTTACCACCGATACTAGTGTATTGTGTTGGCCCAAACAAATCCATGTGCAATAACTCAAATGCTTTACTAGTGCTCATCATGCTTTTCTTGGGATGTGTGTTTCCAACTTGTTTGCTGGCTTGACAAGAGCTATAAAGCTTATCCTTTTCAAATACAACATCTTTCAAGCCTTTAACCAAGTCATGCTTAACCAATCTATTCAATTGTTTCATTCTAACATGACCAAGCCTTCTATGCCATAACCAACCCATGCTAGACTTAGTGAACAAGCATGTAGATAATTTAGCTTCACTAGCATTGAAATCAACCAAGTAGAGATTTTCATATCTAAAACCTTTGAAGATCAAGTTAGAGCCATCTACACTTATGATCTCTACATCATCTACTCCAAATATGCATTTGAATCCAAGATCACACAATTGAGCCACGGATAGCAAATTGAAGTTCAAGCTTTCTACTAGCAACACATTTGATATGCTCATGTCATTGGATATTGCAATCTTACCAAGCCCTTTGACCTTGCCTTTGCCATTGTCACCAAATGTGATACTATCATAACCATCATTGCCATTGGTGTTGATTGAGTTGAACATCCTTGCATCACCGGTCATGTGTTGAGTGCACCCACTATCAAGAACCCAATGCCTTCCTCTGGCTTTGTAATTGACCTACAAAAGAAGATCAATTTTTTTAGGTACCCAAACTTGCTTGGGTCCTTAAAGGTTAGTCACTAAGCTCTTTGGTACCCAAATGGCTTTCTTCTTTCAGCCCATACATGGTTTACCAATGAACTTAGCCTTCACACCATTTGTGCCCTTAGTAAGCATATAGCATGAATCAAGCTTAATGGAGGATACATTAGCATTTTTGCTCTTGTTTTTGCATTCATGCTCTTTATGACCAACTTGCTTGCAACTTGTCCAAAACCGACCATTGTTCTTCACAAAACTAGTCTTGTGAGGAGCAAAGGCCTCCTTGCGTTTCTTGGGGGTATAGCCCAATCCCTCTTTGTAGAGAGAAGCTCTTTGGCTACCCAAGCACATAAGCAAGCGGTCCTCACCACCATAAGCTTTAGCTAAGGTGTGAGTGAGCTTATTGACCTCCTTCTTGAGGTTCTCATTCTCATCCACTAGTGAGGTGTCACAAGAGAGACCATCACTACTAGATGAGGAGGGAGTGGAAGTACTACAAGAAGGGTTAGTAGGAGCAACCATGATAGGCATAGATAGTGATTCATCAATTATAACTAATGAATAGACTTTATACTATAAGAACCACAAACACTCACTTAGCAGAAAGCTCCGTTGAGGCACTGGTGTTCATCGAGGTACAAACTTGGGGAGACACCGACAAGCCCAACTCTTCCCCATATTCTCCCTCACATCTCTCCCTACTAACTCTACTAGCTATCTAGGGCCTAAGCCCTTGGAATGAAACTCAAGTGTCGTGCTCTTGATCCTTGGTGTGGTGTCGTGGATGGCCTCTTTATTTATCCTTTGCGCAAATTAGCGTCGGAAAGCGCCTTTCAGTTTATTTGTGTTTATGTCCTACAAAATAATAATCTCCAAATACATATAGAACTTGGTCAATGGTAAATGCATATGTGTTTAAGGTTGCTCAGCCACCGGTGTTTGTTCTGTTGTATTTCTTGTCCACTTAGGTACATTGCCTATATTATTCCGATATGTCATCTTGCAATTGGTCAAACACCAAAACTTATGAAAATTGTTAGTTCCAAAGTGCTATGTCTAAGTTTGGTGTTTATTTGAGCACATTTTATATGAAAGTTGGCGGTTAGAATTTGGAGTTTAAGGACCGCCAATAGGTGCCTAGTTTAAGATATGGATATGCTGATCATAGTTTCATAGGCTTTATATTAAGCGTGGTGCTTAGGTTAAATAGCCTACATTAATCATATTAGACTTGGTGTCTAGTTTGGTTATTGAGCTAAAACTGCTTGTATAGACATTGGTTGTATGGAATGACCTCTGCAAGAAATTGTCAATGTGAGAATTGAGTGAACATTAAACAAGAGTTAAAAAAACATGGGAAAATGATCTTTGCTAACTAAATAGGGGCACCAACTTGTCATTAGCATAGAAGAAAACCTTTAGACCCAATGGCAACAATCTCCCCTGTTTCTTTGTGAAATCCTTCGGGTATGCGTTGTCCACTAACCTTTGTAAGGATGAGAAATGAAACCTTGATCGAGAAGGAGATGAAGCATACACCTCCAAGGCCAAAATCCATACCTCATCTCTGGGATTGGAAGATTCAAATTCAAGCTGAATTCAATGGAGAGGTCATGCTCAATTGACTTGAAGCAATGAGCCCTCACCGATAGGTAAATCGGTATGTATCCTGTTATTTAATTTTCGTATATCTTTTAAATTTTGAATTGTTGCATGTTTAGTTTTCAATCCAAACTCTTTCCCTTCATGCATAACAACTTAAAACAATCTTGTTACAAAATAAAAAGTAATAAAATAAAATTTTCTCATATTGGTTTTTTGCATAATAAACTCGTTCTAGCTTACCCTTGTTCCAAGACCAAGCTAATCTTTCACCTCCCATTCTAATAAAGTCTTCCAAAAAAAACAAGTTAATAAGAGCATGTTGCTAGGACAAGTTGCCTTCGGGTATTCTTGGTCGCTAACCATTGCAAGTAAAGACTATAAAAGAACAAAGGTTGTATAATGTCTAGGAACATGGGTGCTGCAATACACATTGAGGGGATGCTCCAACACACACACTTGGCTTTTAAAGTCGAATGACATAAAAGTCCAAGTGTGGGGGAGGTTGGTCGATCCACCTGCAAGTCATTCCGATTCTGCTTTGCCTCCTCACAGGCCTCCGCCACTTTGGCACACTGGTTTGCACTCCCTTTGCCCACTCTTGCTTTGCTCTTATAAGTTTGATGTGTTAAAAATGCTATATACTAAATTCAAACTAAAATGTGGAATAAATCATGCTAAACTATGAACATGACTTTCTAAAGGTTGGCCAGCATAAACTTTATTCCTAGTTCATATACTTATTACTTGTGGACACATCTATATTAGGAAAACATGTCAACTAAGTTGTTGTGAAGTGAGATATGGTAACAACTAAAGAAATCCTATATTTTCTATGTAAGCTCTTAGAGATTTCTATTTTGATAAAACTTCAAAATTAATAGCCTCACTTCTCCTCAATGGTGAGATTTCCTACCAAGGCCAAATATCATGTTATATGTTGAAAACCTTCCACATATGCTACTTGTTTTTGTATTAAGCTTTGTCAAACTTTGTTGACCCTTGTTGAGAAATTTATCATGTTCCCAAGATCAAGATCATAGACACTCCATGAAATATATGCTATACTGCTATACCGAAAGTAAGCAAAAACATGCCTTTCCATTTCCACCAAATAAATACTCTATGTTTACAAACATGATCTTTCTCCACAATCCTTGCAAATGAGGCATGGGCTATGAAAAAAGTATTAAAAAGAAAAAAAGAGAAAAAAATGTGGACACAAGAAGGTCTATAGAAAAAAGAGAATAAAAGAGAGAAACATAGCCTTGCTCTCAAATAATGGTGAAGAAAGAATCATATCATGCTATGGAGTAATCATGATCATCATATTTTCACACACATGCACATATGGATCTAGGGGTATGACATTTTTCTCCATGGATCCTTTGTTTGACTTAGCAATATATGCAAATTCAAGTGTGCTTTACTCTTATCCTACCTTGAACTCCACATAAGCTTGTTAGAAGTAGGAAGTAAGGCAAAACACTAATGCCTTGTTGAGGATACATACACCATGGAGCGATTTGAGAGTACCATTTGAGAAGTATGGGCTACATTTTCAATTGCAAAAGTTATAAAACTCCAAGTATGCTTCATCGTGGGATAGTGGTGACTTTGTGTCAACGCTGTTCCACTTTTCAACCGCTCAAGGTGACATGGTAGCCACTTCAAAATCCACAAGGTATGGTATCTTTTATGCTAGCATCATATCTTTTGGTGTCTTCTTCATATCTAGCTGCACCTTAATCTTTGTTTCCACACTTTGCTCAGGATGAGCAAAGGTTTAGTGTGGGGGAGCTTGTTGATGGTCATTAACACCTCATTTTAGACCATCAACCATGCCTAATTTGGTGATATAAATGACATAAACCATAGTCATAGGGTTTATTTCTAACAATTTCCACAAGTTTTGATGACTATGTGAGTGTAGGAACAAGGTGGCCACATACATGCAAAAACACTTCATCAAATGCTGATTTTGACTACACCATGTCAAAGAGCTCGTCGAGACACACGAAATCAAGTTTAGATTCACCCAATTCAGAATCTGGATGACAAAGTTATGTCTTCCGAAAGATCGCAAAATGGGCCAGGCTGACACTGGACATCGAGCGATGTGGACACATGTCGGGCGACATGGGCCCTTTCCCAATGGCCCCCAAACTTAGTTAGGTACTCCACACTCCACCAGAAGCCCAAGGAAAGCCCCATCCCCCCTAGGGGACAGTCAGGCGATGGCCCAAGGGCGTCGGGCGATGGCCCAAGTTCACCAAACCACCTCAAACTTTTAGACATGCAAACAAGCACAATTTGGAGCAATGTGGTGCATTGGTTTATGGTGGTTTGAGGTAGGTTTGATCCAAGGGCTGCAAGGTACTCTCCCATAGATCGAATGATGTGGCAATGGAGCGGCCCCTACTCCACCTCTCCATTATAAATAGGACCCCACTCCTCACTTGTAACACACACACACCACAAGAGAGCAATCTCCACTACACTCTCAAGATGTAGAGGTGGAATAGTTTAGTTGGGAGAAGGGAGAGTTGGGCTATGCTCAAGTTCCTGGAATAGGACCCCCACTCTCAAGAAGAAATTTGCTACTGATGCTCGGAAGGTGGTGAATATTTACTAAGAGTTGATCCAGAGCATAGGTGAAGAAGCGAAACTGTCCTAGCAAGCTATTGTCACTAACTTCATGTCATGGCTGGCAAACAAATTGGCTACCCTAGGCAATCATATGGCCGTGGGGAGGGAATACACATCAATGGTTTCGCTTCATGCATTTGCTTAGTGTAACAACCCAGTTTTTTCCAATAACCCAAAAATCTGAACTTAAAAAAATTCTAACAAAACCCATGCATGGCGAGTGTGCATACTAGGAAACCACCCATGTAGCTGCACAAGTATATCCCAAGCTAGCTTGTTTGAGCATTTGCATTTTAATTCAACTTGTGAGTTGCTTTTTCTTGATTTTATGTGATGAAATAAAATCAACTCAACCTTTATAAATAACTTGTTGTGTGTGTTGCCAACCCTTGGCTTGGACCCTAATAGCCTAGATGACCCCTAGTGGACCCCATAAGGATGTGTACATGCTTGGCAACACATGTATACATGCATAGGAATCCAAGGTATAGCATAGAATGGGGAATAGAAAATAGAAGAGGAATTAGAAAAGGGGGAAAAATAAAAAGGGAAAAGCAGCCCAGCTGCAGCAGGCAGCTTAGCCCTGTCGGCCCACGTCGCTGATGCAGCGTAGCCTCCCATGCCCGTGCGCACACTGGTGCTGACCCAACAATGCAACCCAGCATACCGCCCGTGCTCGTGCTCACGATCACATAGCCCTATAGCCTAGCAATGGCCCATGCCCCATGTCGCGATGCACTGCCACTGTCGCCTTCCCCACCACTGACCACTGGGCCTGCCTTGTCATCCCCTACGCTCTCCCCTCCTCTACTTTTCCCATCACCGAGCAGAGCACCTCGCCAGCGTGAGCATCCAAGGTCGTGCCCTTACATCACAGCCGCTCGCCCTCAAGCCACTGGGTGCCAACGCTTGGATGGGCACCACGTCCACATTCCATAGCACCTGTGCCTCCCCTGGCCATGCCATGCCACTACTAACACCCGCCACCATGGCCTCGCACCATGATGTCGCCCCGTCCACCTTTTGGACAGACGCTGCTTGAATTAGGAGCGCCAGCACTCGCGCCACCACCTAGCACTCCCAAAACCCTAAGCCAGAGCCCTTGATCGCCCTCCACATACCCCCTTCCCCTCCATCTGCCATTCACCACCCACCATGGCTGTGACCTCCCTATAAAAGGGCACACCCGGTGCCCAAGCACCCTTCCATCACCCCACTGCCATTGGTGGCTACACCAACCACACACCAAGACCAAGAGAAGGGAGGAGGAAAGGAGAAGGAGGACAACCACACCGCTGCCAGAGCTGGAGATGATGCCTCGATCGTCTACACTAGCATAGTAGCTAGGCACAACACTACACCACCTCGTCACTACACCGTCTTATCATCGCGCCGCTAGCCTAGCACCACCACCACCACTAGTGAGCCCCGATGTAGCCTCTGCTCTCCGCCATGGACATGCCCTGCCACGCTGCTAGGTTCTTCCCCTAAGGAGGGCCAATGGCTGACCTTTTTTGCTGTTGGGATGATCTACACACATGCACACACGCACATGAGCCAAGGCCTGGCCTTGCCGATCCACTGGCACTCAGAAACACCGGCGCCACTGCAGCACACCTGCCACGGTTGCCATGGCCGGCATCTGCCATGTCATTGCCCCATTCTAGCCACCTCGCGCTGGTAGAGTCAAGAAAGGTGCCTCAACTAGCTTCGCCTCGCTGAGGGATGCGTCATGCGTTAGATGGGAGAAGAGAAGCACCGAGGGCCGTGGTCATGTCTGCCTCGCTAGACCACCGCATGCCCATGCTGCCACCACACTAGAGATGTTCTAGCCATGCTAGGCCGAAAGCGGTTCTTGAACCACCGCAAGTGGATTTGCCTTGATGTGTAGGTACCAAAGCGCCCACCTTTTTGGCCATAGGAGGCCTGGATGCCGTAGTTGTGCTTGCCTCGCCGGTGCCGCCATGTCATGGACGATCCCGATGATCCCAGCCACCTCATGTCATGAGGAGGACCTAGTAATGTTTGCATGACCTCGCACACCCCGCTGACCATTCGGTTGGAGGAAAAGCCCCATCTTGCCCTTGCCTATCAAAGCCGCATGCTCATCGGAGCTCCACCGTGCACCCCATCATGGTGTAGACTCTACCATGCTTTTGGGTCATTGCCGATAAGCCATCTTGCCTTCCTGTGGTCCTAATCAAAGGAAAAGGGCCACCTTTAGCTCCAATCATGGCTGTAGGCACCTTGCCGCAACCCGACGCCGCTACCGAGCCACTACCGCCACGGCCAACCTCACTGGAGCCCTTGGAGCTTCGCCTGGTACCCTAGCCGTGCTTGTTGTAGCACCTGGAAGATGTAGAAGCCCCACTTGGGCTATGCTAATGTCTCTAGCGTCCTTGCCGCCGATCAGCACTGCCATAGCTTACCGCGACTCCTATGTCGGGCGCCCGAGCCTCCAAGTCACCGTCTTTGGCCCACCATGAAATTCCTCATGACCTCATGATGCTGTAGACCCCCTTAGCTGCCCCTTCAAGCTGCCACAGTGCAAGAACATGCGAGCTCACCATTGGTGAGAGTGCCACCGTGCGAGAGGGAGGGTGCTGTCGCACCCCTGCCTGAACCCGCATGCACCCGGTGCACGGTAGACCAAAGAGAGAGAGAGGAAGTGGACGCGGTCTAGCGTGGATGATGCCTGCGGTCCATAGACCCACATGACATTATCCACTATGGACCAGCCCCATGGACCTAAGCCCAGTAGTGGCCTGCTTGCGCCACATGGCCGCCTGCTTGTGCGACATGTGTCTGGGCCCGCCCTAGCCCAGACCGGCCCAACCCGGCCCAATATCTAGCCCGCCGAGCCCAGCCCAAGCCCGGTCAACGTTGACCATTGACCATGGACCCGGTCCCACTTGTCAGCAACTGGATCCACCTCGCCCAATCATGTGCTACCACATGTCAAGCCCCAGAATTTTCCTTTTCTTTTTTAGAAAATGATTTAAACTTGGAAAATTCATAGAAAATTCATACGACCTCAGAAAAATATGAAACCAGTGCCCAAATTTTTCTAAAAATGAGCTCTACGTCATAAGCTTGTGTTTGAGTGCATTTGGATCTTCTAGAATTTCTATCGCTTCCTTATGATCATCTTTAGGAGTCACTTATCATGGCTATATGTCTTGTTTGATAGACCCAGAAGAGCCACAGACTGAGGAGCACGACCCCAACTACACTGAGGAGCTTAGAGACAACTTGCTAGGTGCCACATCCCACCAACCTCGAAGAATCCTATTAGACATGCTACAATGTAGATGCTAGTGCTTTACTTTTATGCAAATGATCTATGATAGGTTGCATGGTAGAATTGCTTGTGAGCCATTACCTTGTCACAACCTATACCCCCACACACCTGCTGTTAGGTTAGACGCTCGCTTACTTACTTGCTCCTGCTTCTACTACGTATTATATCTATGATGTGATGCTTGGTGGAGGATTGTATGCTTGTGGTTAAGGCACTGGGTGCTAGTAATGTGGTAACAACCGAGGAGATCTTGGCGTGCATTTTGGGTGTATGGTGAGGGTTGAGTCGATCGGGTAGGATCTTACGATGAGTTGTTGGATGAGTCTTATCGGGGGGGTGAGACCTAGGCATCCCCTATGAGAGGTACCTATGGCAGGTGCATGTGAGACAAGGAGATCCCAAGGTGGAGTGTCTTTGTGGGATGAAACGCTAGGATGGAAGTGCCATCGAGGCACGGGGTGTTGGTTATGCCCTTGAGAAGATATCCTGTCTGGTCCCCCTAAGGACTGGTATGTTAAGAAAACAGATCATAGGACCCTACATACACACCACTCTCTCTTGAATGGGCAAGGGACGGTTATGTGACCAACTAGGATGGTGCCATTACTACTAGGTTGGAAGTGGATAGTGTAGGGAGGTACGAGCGTATGGCCCACACCCTCCTAAGATAGCGTAGTGACCTCTGGGGCCTGGTACTATGTCTCATAGTCTTAGCATGCTGGAAGAGTCTAGGGTGGCCCTAGGCTGAGTGGTAGGATGGCACCATACTGGTTGGGAGGCAGTTGGTACCTATGTAGGGCACCACCAATGATGGTGATCTTGTGGTTCTAGGTATACACGCTCTGTAGAGTTGATCGATCTATACGTATACCCGCATCCTTAGATATGGACATTCCTATGACTTATGCTTCCCTTGATTAGTGAGTGGAATCCTTTCTTCTCTTCCCCTAGGTTCTTATGTTGGTTTTTGGCTTTGGCCGATGAGGCAAGGTATGAGCGGGAGTCATCCTTGTCACCTAGAGAGTGTGAGAGTGGTGAGATGTGTGTGATGGGATGGGAGAATGTATGGATGAGATGGGTTAAAACTTGATGAATTATTATTAAAACTTGACATACTTGCATAGGAAACTACAGCCACAAATAGGTCTTTTGCTCTACCCTAGCATTCCACCACCACAAAGCAAACACAAAGCATAGGATGGGAGCTAGTGGCCAGTACAAATCATACTAATAATTGTTTGATAGGTTTTGAGCCTAAGTACGACTACCAGGGAGACAGTTGGGAGGATTAGAGGTCTTGTTCCTACGCTTAAGTTTGGTTGAGAAGATGGAGTCGTTGTCCGCTGCCTTTCTACTTGATGCTGTTCTAGATGCTGTATGCTCTGAATGATTCCACCAAGTGGCAATGTAATAATGAGTAAACCTTGTTATTTGTACTCTCTTTAAGACAAGAATTCGATGTATGACTGTGATATCAACTATTATTTGATAATGTGATGGGATGATCACCTAGGACTATCACGTTATACTTCGAATCTATGGATTTCCCTTTGAGGAAATCAAGATCGTTTCAGTTGGTATCAGAGCCATACTTGACCCCAGGATGAGACCCTTAGGATTGGACGGTAGAAATAGGAGTGGAACTTGTCTTTTTTGGTTATATGTGCCGACCTTGCATCTTTTTATGCATTGCTTATCTTTTTCTAGTCTGATGATTCCCATTTTATGGACCAATTTGCAGATGGCACTAGCAGTTGAGCTTCTCATCGATGGTCTGAGCTACCGGGGTTTTGCTCAGATGCTCTACAACGTCCTTGAAGAGCTTGGTGACCCTACCGTGTAGGTCAAGTATGTCTATCATGGCGAGCCAAGACCCAACAAACTATAGGGTGACATCGTCATCCACCTCAGTGTTCCTGCAAGTGAGACACTGCTAGAGCTACATGCCTTACAGGAGCTATAGGTAGAGACCTCCATCGTAGCATGTGTCCAATCCATTTCACATTTGGCCAATTGGCGTGTGATGTGTGATGCCCACGAGCACCTCAGGAGGGGACCGTACTGCTTGCTTCCCTGAGCCCTAGACCTTACCCAAAGTACCATGAGGTAGGTCTTGGCCGCTAAGCATACTATCTACACCGAGGAGGGCCCTTTCCTTCAGGTGTATGGATAGTACATCCTATGCTAGGATAGGTACATCATGGAGGTCGAGTCAAAGAATAATCGGTATCGGGACATGCTGTTCTAGGCTGACGAGGCCTTCCTGGAGGAAGAGAAGAAGAAGGAAGTATTCAAGGGGACCATCCATGTGGAGTGTGAGGGCTACAACCGCATGGAGGCCTACTATAAGGCACCTGAGAGTAAGCTAAAGGAGGAGATTATAGATCTGAGAGGCAAGGCTAGAGACTTTGGGCTCCATAATGACTACTTAGACTGTAAGGTGTTTGAGCTTGAGGATGCCCTCGAGCACAAGAAGAGGTGCCTGAGGGATCACATTGAGATGGAGAAGAGGTATGGTTTGAGGAAGATGATGCTAGAGAGCGATTGCAACATGTTGGAGGGGATGGTGGTTTAGTTGAGCATTAACACCGCTCACAACCAGCGCCACCTTATTGAGTACATGAAGTACATGGAGTTCCAAAAGGATAGGGCAGGCAAGATAAGCAAGGCATGGGTTGATGCCAACATCAGGCGAGTCAAGGAGTTTAAGGAGATGCAGAAGTTCCTACCCCCGAGTCACGCAAGAGGCCGCGCAAGGAGTCCTTCTAGGTTTAGCCCACTAAGCTCAATCTGATGGCATGCCCTTTCGAGGACTACCCCGAGGCCCTGAAGACCAAGCAGTTGGTGGAGGCCCTGGAGTACATCTCAAGGATGCACCACACTGATGCAGAGCTTTAGGAGATGGATGCTAGCACTTCACCAGCACCTAGTCAGAGTTAGCTTCCTAGCGATGCTCTAATAATGTAGTAGTCATAGTGTTGATGATGAGCCCTGCATGGCTATGAGACATGACTCACTTTTAGGAGTAGAGTAGAATGTCCCTCTTTTGGAGCCTACCTGCGTGTAGTGTGATTCCCCATGAGTTTCTAGTGTAGCTGCTGGAGACATCGCCATGTAATAAACTCATGTAATGAATGTTTGGATTTTAATGTTTCTTATGGTTGTTCCTGCTTCTCTGTTTGAGTGTATGGCTAGAATTAAATTATTAATTGAATTGCTAATAAATCATCAACTACTTGATAATAACTTGTAACCTAGTGTTTGTAGCAAGGATGTCGTGTCATCACTCAGAACGTTTGAACCACCGCTCTCCGTCCTCCATGTCCACTGGCCATGGTCATGGTCGTGCCCGCGGGTGTGGAGAAGGACGCACTGCCACCTATGCTGCCCTCAGCCTCAAGGCAGAGGTACCACCTACTAGAGAGCAGCACATGAAGGAGCCCATCCTAGAGGAGCCAGGCGTATCCCAGCCTAGGGCAAGGACGCTCCACCTAGGGGCGATGATGCTCTACCACCACCACCAATTTTGTCATTCCTGGCTTTCCAAAGAGAACCAAGCTCTAGTCATATATGTGCCTAGGAAGTCCACACATACAACAATAGAATAGAAATATCAGAAAACAATGTTATATAGTGGAAAACATACTTATATTAACACTTACAACTATCAGAGTATCATGGAACGATTGCTAAACTTCTCCTCAGGCTCCATTCTTCTCACGGACGGTTGACTAGGGGCTCCATACGCCAAGCACTTCTGACAGACCTTGGAAAACTCCTCTGCATCTTTGACCTTCTTCTGAAAAGCACTTTACTACATACTGGGGGTGTGGGGGAAATAGCAAGGGTGAGTCCATGTCGAACTCAACAAGTACAGGCGAAAAGTATAATGTCATGCAAGGCTTATTCAAAGGGAAGGTTGACTCAAGGTTTACTGTAGATTAGCATTTTAGTTGGCAAACTTTTATTATTGTAACCTAATCACTAAGATGAGTGAAAGATCCCAATCATTAATTATTAGAATGATTATAACATTTTCATTATCCTCATATAACCGAGGTAGCAACCTCAATATTAACCATGGGGTAGCAACCCCAAATAGTAACTCGGGTGTCAGGTTCATAAACCTGGGGTCCCTCATGGACCGGCTTCCCAGTAAGGGATCAGCCCAACTGACAACGTTGCGAACAAACAAGCAAACTCATGGGCCGGCCCAAGTACCTAAATGATAGGCCAGAAGGGCGATCCAATCACTGACCAGAAGGCCTGGCCGAGGAGGAACAACGCCTGCCTCTCCGACCGAAGCGCTCGCTTTGGTCTTCAGCCTGCCTTTGGATAGCCTCTCCGACTAGAAGGCCTGGCCAAACACTGCTTCTGACTCTAACCCACATCTCTGACTAGGGATGCGCCAAACCCCTACTCACTGCTCTTGTCCAACTGGCGCGATCAGAGCCGACTAGGACCAACTGACTAGGGATGCCCACTTGGTAAGGACCAGGAAACAGATGGAGAAAGTAAGGCAGGGTGCACAAGTCAAACCACAATACCAGGGACCGTACCCTGTACACCTGTAGAATAGTACTATGTGACCTCGCTGGCATGACAGAACCCAAGCAGTGTTGTGGGCACCGACATTTTCCCCTATAGTGTTGTAGGCGCCATCAACTCCCATACCAGACAAATACGGTAAGGCTCCCCCACATGCCTCTGAGGCATCACCAGTGTTCAGGGCGCCGGTATTTACCATACCAGGCAAACATGGTAAAATAGTATGGCAGGCACCGACATCTGCCATACCTGAAGAAGACGACACAACCTCTGACGTGCATCTGACATTCAACAGTATTATAGGCGCCTACCATCATCTTGTACCCATCGTACTCTCTCCCTCTCACTTGTAAGGCCATCCCCTTCATCTATAAAAGGGGATGCGCTCCCTCCCAAAACTCAGTTGATTCAGATCGATCATGTTCACTAGGACACAACAACAAAACCACTAGGTTCAAACCACGAGCACATGCTCGAACACTTAGCTCATATAGAAGCTCCCATCACTCTTGGCCCTTTTGACTAGAGTTCGACTAGACCTCTTATACCCCTCATCTTTCTCCTTCTTATTTGTAACCCCACTATAAACTTTGAGCACCTAGGCTTAGGAATAAAGTCACCGACTGACTCAAACTAGACGTAGGGCACGGTGCCTGAACCAGTATAAACCCTATGTCATTGAGTGCTAGGCCACCTCCGATCACAATGTATGGCAAAACTACAAATATTTATGTGTTGGTCACTTTCTGCACCAACAGTTGGCGCCGTCCGTGGGGAAGACGCTGTACGTTCAACACTTTTTGGTCATCGGATGACCCACTTTTCCACCACCTTTTCCATGGCGGGCTCAAGCGATACGACTCGCTTTGGCTCACTAGAGTTTCCCGCACTCCCACCTATTGAGATGTGGGTTCCATCTGTCTTTGAGCCATCCTAGGCCTTCCTCTTCGGAAGCCTAGACTTCGTCGCTGACCGGCTTGGCATACTACACCTCCATGAGGATGCACTTGTTCCGGCGCCCATAGGAGGGGCACCCTCCACCGGCTCCAAGATGCACAATGACTTCAACAATGAGGCACCTATGGTTGATTCTGAGCAAATGCTCTGCTCAAACCCCGCTGTGAGTAATATACGTTATGTTATTTACTCTCTATTTACTATCTTTCACTGATTATCCAGAGGGACCGCATTGTCCGCACCACAACCACCGTTCGATCGGTTCCCCTATGGCCACACATCCCCCATGGACGCGTACGCCTGGGGGCTCCAAAAAATGCTGACGCCGCCTCCTCTCGCATCCGAAATCATGGGGATGGTGAGCTATGCTCCCACCTGTTTCCTCGACCTCATGGGTGATGATGTAGAGAGTGATGGCTCTAGCATCAGTGACGTGGCACCTAGCCACCATTCATCCTAGGAGTATGCTATGGTAGACATTCTGGGATAGCCACTAGTGGTAGTGGAGTCCTTGCAGACTCACACCCCTCCAGACCCTTGTGCGGGGACCCTCGTGCTCACACGAGAGCACGGTGAGGAGCTACGATAACAACAGCAGAACCAGCCACCACCTACGCCGCCGTGCTCGGCGCACCACACTGTGCCCCACACGCACAAACCAGCAGGCCGCCCCTGGGGTCATGCCCACCAGGATCAGCACAACATCATGAATAGGGGGAACGATCCCCCATAGTTCGCTTAGGCTGACCAGTACATCACCGCTGTGGCAATGCTTCTGCGTGGCCTTCCTGAGCCGAATGACCCCCAAGAACAGGAGATCCACCGGAACCTTCGGGCATCGGTGGAAACCGCCATCGTTCAAAAGGCGGAGAGCTCCGCATCATGACACCAACTCATGGCCTCTCTCCCCACCAGGGGAGTGGGGATGCACCAGATGAATCACTCCACCTGCTCACCACTATAGCCGCTAAGCATGGCATAGGAGGCTGCATCTGCTCCCTAGCTTGACATGGCACCCACTCCACACCGACTGCCTGTATGCGAGTGGCTTGGACCGAACCATGACACTCGCAGCGTCATTAGCCCAAGCCAAGATGGCCCGGGACCATGGGCCTTTGCCCGATGCATCCAGAGAGTGCCGCTCTCGCAATGTGTCGCAGAACCGACCAATTTATAAGAATACAAGTATAATGGCAATCCGCAAGCGGTCGCACTGTCATACTTGAACCCATATAAACCCGGTAGTCCGTCGAGTACCGTGACGGGTCTCGATAAACGATTTACAACAACCAAGATCGTACAGGATTCAACATACATGCCACATATTACATAAAGTTCACAGATACTTTTCATCATCAGAGTACGAATAAAAAGTTATTACAAACCGAGTTTGATAATTAAAGCGGAAGCAAATAAGTTCAAAGATAGGTTTCCAACATAGTTTGATACAGTGCCAAACCCGATCACGGTCCACAAAAGCAAAGATAGGAATTACTAAGGAAGCCTGCCCAAGGCTTACTCCTCATCCACAGCGGGATAGAAGCAACTCTTGCAATAACCATGATACATAGTGCCATCTGCAACAATGGGAAAAATAAACCCTGAGTATGAGAAGGTACTCAGCTAGACTTACCCGTCATGAACCAGAAATAAAATGACTCCAAGGATTATGCAAGGCTGTATAAGTGGACGTAACTTGGCAACATTTTGCGAAAAAGGCAACTTACCTGTTGAACAATTATAATTCCTTTATCAAGTTAATTATAACTATTTCTCTCTAGATTAGCAACTATCCTGTGCCAAACATGTGGTATGTCATTTAGAAGCATACAATAGTAACCATAGCCGGTATTGAAATTCCAATTTTTATCCGAACCATCATGTTTCATAACACAGTTACTACGATGTTGGAGCTAGCCAAGTTTCTCACTATCCGGGAGAGACGGCGATTCAAATCGATTTCAACCAGCTAGGAGTTTATTCCTAACACAAACCCAGGTCTACCAGCCATGATAGCCTTAGGTCACCTTTGATACAACTCAGGTACACATTTCGCAGGTCCGTACCGCGCCACACAATCTGGAACACCAGATGCCAGGATGCTCAGGCCAAGCCTGCCCTTGGGCTCAGTCTGATCGTTCCTCGGAAGGAGCGCACAACAGAACGGTTCCCGGCCTGAGTTGAATTACTCGGCTTCGCGGTCGGAACGAATTATCCGGCCAGCTAAGTGAGAGGCATGCGTTCAATCTTGTCAGAAGTTCCAACAACGATACGGTCCTTGATCGACACAGACGGGGATAGATCCACACCCAAGACCTCCATGCCTTGTTGCTTTTCTATCGATATCCCGCCCGGTCTCCATTTACATTAACCATGGTTCTTTTCCACGATAACAGTTATAACCAACCATGCTCCGGTATCCACCTACATCTCGCAGGTGATAGGAAATCACCCGACTTCTACCGGTCTAAGCATGGCTAAGCATATATTCGATCCTGGACCTATACCGGTTAAAGGTGTAATTTCTGGACAAGGAATGTACATGCATCAAGTGGTTTCATTCAACTCTTATAACCTAATGCATCAATCATAAATACGTAAGTAAATAGTGGTAAATTACTAGGAGACTTATAATGCTCCGGGGCTTGCCTCGCAGAAAGGAAGTAGGGCGATGGTCAGGGCACTCCGGAAGCTCTTCAGGGTTCTGCTCCACGCCTTCGGGAGCTACGGCTTGCGGATCCTCCTGCGGGTTCCCTTCCTCTATTTCTTCGAATTCCAGCAACGTGATCTCTTCCTCCGATCCTAAATGCATGAGTATGGCATAAGTATTACGAATGCATAATGTTAACAAGTGCATCGCGTTGTTTGAGTAGGTGCATATCTCTTCTCAATTATTACTTACTACTTCTACAATGCCTCGACTATGCCATACAGTAGCTACTTGTTTCACTCATAACTAGAGTTCTACAAATCCAAAAACAGTGATCCTGGACTTTCTGGAAAGCTTACCAAATTCTCTACAACTTTGTTATTAACCATTTTTACAGTACACATCAGTTTCAACATGCAACTCATCACACCCTAGAATTAGTCCGGAAACTATTTAACATGCAATATAAGGTAATAACACCTCTACTTCATGTAATCATTCACAATTTGACAACCTAGAGCCTACCAACAGTTTAAGCATACCAAATATAGTTAAGATAATATAATGGCAAAGCCCAAACTATTTATTAAATTGCCTTTATTGTTTTATTTAGATATCTAGGTTAAATAATAAATATATATCAGATGTGCTTAATAAATTCTCAAAAATTTACAGAGCCTTACTAATGCTATCAAAGGACTACTATAAAAATTTCATGTCATTTTACTAAGTAGAACATTCTATACAAAAATGATAAGGAAGCAAGGCTTGAAATAGCATAAATAGAAAATCCTATTGAAAAGTGTCAAGCAACAGATTTATTATTTTTCTTAACATCCATAAGGTACTAGAATTACCTCCAACAAATTTCATGAATTTTGGACTCATAAATAATTTATAAAAATTTATGCAAGGATGGACTAGCCATAAAAGAAAAATCAATAACTATAAATCCACATAGGCAATGGTCCTCAAATTTTTATCCAAGCTCGTGTATGCTAAGATCAGCTTACCACAAAAATTTCATAATTTTTGGAGCACAGGAACTCTAGATATAAAATAAACAAATTTGAATGCATTCAAAAGCACATTTCAAATTCCTATTTAAATCTCCAGAAATTTCTACTGTTGAAGCCAAGAACATATTTTTACTAAATACTACACTTCCTAAGCAACACAATCATATTTATTTCAACATTTTAGGAGCTACCAAACTGAAGATACAAAATTCACAAAATAAATCAAAAACTGGATTCAAAATGAGTTAGCCTTCACTACTGCTGTCGCTGACAGGTGGGACCCGCTGGTCAGCGAGACACAGCAGAGCACGGCGGCGCTGCTCGACTGACACGGCTAGAACTCGACGGCGGCGAGTTCGCCGGCAGTAACATCTTCACTACACGATCTATGTGACCTAGCGAAGCTATTGAGCCACTTGGCCGGCCTTATCGTCGACTCTAAAGCTGACGGCGGCGGCCATGGCGGAGCGGCGGGGCTGGACCACGGCGGTACGCCGGTGGAGGCCAAGGTGACCCAAATTAACGCGTGGACAAGCACCAGTGGACTATAAGGAAGCTGTTGCTCGTGCTATCGTGGCCTGCGGTGGTCGGGTTGGGCCTGGCCACGGCGACGGAGGGTAGCGGAGGAGCTCTGGCGAGGCGTTGCGCGGCACTGGGGCTTACCAAGCTTGGTCAGCGAGCACGGGAGGGAGCAATGGGTCGCTGAGAAGACGGTGGAGCTTTGGTGATGGTGCTGGAGTGGCTAGGCGCGAGCTCGCGCACGGTTATGGCGACGGTGGAGCAGCGGGAGCTCGGCTGCTGCTGCGGCAATGAAGAAAGGCCGAGGCGAAGCAAATGGAGGCGCGGGATGGCTCGAGCGGGTGCTGGCGATGTTAAGGCCGCGCTTGGGCGCATCGTGGCCTGGCTGGGCAGAGCAGAGGTGACGCGCGGCCGTCGCCGGGGACACGCGGCGCGCGGGTTCTGAAACCGGTCGGCCATTAAACGTCGCGATTCAGTTCGTCAGCCGCGCGATGCAGTGCCTGACGACGAGTTTTCGAAACGATTTATCGGCTAATCCGTGGCTCCTTCGTGCAAACATCCAGAATATATTTTGTAGACCTATGTACCATTTACAATATCTCTTAAGAAACCTTCTTCTAATTCGCAATAGATAGGGAGAAAAATCAATCCAAAGTTGAGCCTATCAACTGCCATTGTAAAAAGGACTTAGAAAAAATCGTTAAGTAATGAAAGCTTGGTTTTGCTGGTTTTTGTGGGACCCATTCAAGCATGTTAGAAGCTAAATCAGTCCATGACCTAAAAATAAAAGTTGTTCCTTATGTCAAACACTACAACTTTGCTTTAGTGAACTCCTCCATGCAAGGTCCCTAACACCTAGTTCAACTTTAGTCAAACATGTCACTTTGAAATCATGATACCCATTCAAACCAGGGCTAAATGACCAAACTAGCCCTAGCACTAAATACCAAAGTTGTTCATGATGATACTCTAAGCATGTTTGAGCAATTTGCAAGGTCATCCTATCATTTTATGCAGTGGTCACTCATAGAGGTATCTAGGTCAACACATGAAATATCACTTAAGTGCTTGATCATGAAATGTGGCCTTCATGAACAAGGTTCCTTTTGTTAACCTAAGTGTAGCTAAGGTGTTTTAGTGACTAGCATTACCCACTTGCATTCATTTGTACAAGATCATATGCATATGTTCTAAGAAACACGAGATAACAAGCAATGTTTCATATGTTTCGATCAAATGTTTCAATTGTAAATGATGATTTATGAATGCTTGATGCTCATGCTCATGTTATGCAAGTCAAGTTATGCAAGGCTAACACCCGAGGTGTTACAGCCCCTCCCCCTTATAAAAATCTCGTCCCGAGATTTGCAAGGCCTACCATTCTTGGAAAAAGGCGGGATAAACTTCTTGCAGATAATCTTCTCTTTCCCACGTAGCATCTTGTTCACTATGATTGTTCCACACCACCTTATAGAACTTAATGATCTTACTCCTTGTTACCCTCTCCATCACTTCTAATACTCGAATTGGCTTTTCTTCATAAGTCAAATCCGATTGAAGTTGCACGTTGGTGGGTGCAATAGCTTCTTCCAGTACTCGAAGACATTTCTTTAGCTGAGAAACATGGAACACATCAAAGATTGCACTCATCTCTGGTGGTAGTTGTAGCTTATACGCAACATTTCCTTTTCGTTCCAAAATTTTGTATGGCCCTACATATCTCGGTGAAAGCTTCTTTTTCATCCCAAATCTCTTCACACCTTTCATGGGTGATACTCTTAAGTACACATAGTCACCTACTTCAAAAGTTAGTGGTCTTCTTCTTCTATCGGCATAACTCTTCTATCTTGATTGAGCTGCCTTCATGTGTTGTTGGATGATACATACTCGTTCTTCGGCTTCATTGACAAAATCAATACCAAAGTATCTCCTTTCACCGGGCTCAATCCAATTCAATGGAGTTCTGCACTTTCTGCCATACAGGGCTTCAAATCGAGCCATTTTGATACTCGCTTGATAACTGTTGTTATAGGAGAATTCAGCTAAAGTTAACCATTTCTCCCATGAACCTTTTGAAGATATAACACAAGCCCTAAGTAAATCTTCTAGGATTTGGTTCACTCGCTCTGTCTGTCCCGAAGTTTGCGGATGATAAGCTGAACTTCTGATTAGGTTGGTTCCTAAAGCTTGGTGTAAGTGCTCCCAGAAACGAGCTATGAACTATGGTCCTCTATCTAAGATTATGGTCCTTGGTACTCCATGCAATTTCACGATCTGGGAAACATATAACTCAGAGTATTTACCCGCGTGATATGTTGTGTGAACTGGTACAAAATGTGCTGACTTGGTGAGACGATCAACAATGACCCAGATTGAATCGTGACCTTGGGGCATTGTTGGAAGGCCTGTGATAAAGTCCATACTGATCTCCTCCCATTTCCATCCTAGAATAGGCAGTGGCTGAAGTAATCCAGCGGTTTTCATATGGACGGTTTTCACTCTGCTGCAGTTATCACACCTAGCAACATAGGCTGCGACCTCTTTCTTCATCTTAGTCCACCAAAAACGGTTTCTTAGATCTTGACACATTTTACTACTACCCAAGTGGATAGACAATTTGGACGAGTGAGCTTCTTCAAAAATTTGATTCCTTAGCTCACGGTCTTTTGGCACCACTAGTCGGTCCTCAAACCATAATACACCTCTTTCGTCCAATCTAAAATGTTTGGTTTCTTGCTCTTGCATTTTTCTCTTGATGTGACTTATTCCTACATTAGTCTGCTGTAGCTCTATGATTTTACCCTCAAGCGAACAACTGATTGTGATATTGTGTAGTACAGCAGGATGTAGCAAGTTGAATCCATCTTCCAATAGCGCTTCCACAGGGTTGCAATGGGACTTTCGACTAAGTGCATCGGCTACCACATTAGCTTTACCCGGATGGTAATGCACTTCCAAATTGTAGTCCTTAATCAATTCCAACCATCTACGTTGTCTCATGTTCAGTTCTGGCTGGGTAAAGATATACTTGAGGCTTTTGTGGTCAGTATATATATGACATACATTGCCCAACAAGTAATGTCTCCATATCTTTAATGCATGGACAACGGCTGCAAGTTCCAAATCATGTGTAGGGTAGTTGACTTCTTGTTTTCTTAGTTGCCGAGAGGCATATGCAATTACTCTCCCTTCTTGCATAAGTACACATCCCAAACCTATTCCTGATGCATCACAAAATACATCAAAAGGCTTTTCAATGTCTGGTTGTGCTAGCACTGGCGCTGTAGTCAACAAAGTTCTGAGGGTGTGAAAAGCTATTTCACATTCTGGTGTCCACTTGTACTTCTCATCTTTCTAAAGTAGTCTGGTCATAGGCTTAGCTATCTTTGAGAAATCTGGAATAAACCGGCGATAGTATCCTGCTAACCCTAGAAAACTCTGAACTTCATGCACCGAAGTTGGGGCTTTCCAATCCATGACCTCCTGTACTTTTGATGGGTCTACTGAGATTCCATCTCTGGATAAAATGTGACCTAAGAAAGGCACTTTGCTCATCCAAAATTCACATTTGCTAAACTTGGCATATAGCTTATGTTCCCTCAGTCTGGATAGGACAATCCTCAGATGCTCTTCATGATCTGACTCATTTTCTGAATAAATCAATATGTCATCGATAAACACAACCACAAACTTATCAAGTTTGGGCATGAATACCGAGTTCATTAGGTACATAAAGTAGGCTAGAGCATTTGTTAGTCTGAAAGACATAACCAAGTACTCATATAAGCCGTACCTAGTAGAGAAAGCAGTCTTAGGTATATCCTCCGATCTGATCTTTATCTGATGGTAACCTGACCTTATGTCAATTTTGGAGAATACCTTTGCCTTCGCTAGCTAATCGAACAAGATGTCGATGCGGGGTAACGGATATTTGTTCTTGATGGTCACAGCATTGAGTGGTCTGTAATCTACACACATCCTCAGTGACTTATCCTTCTTTTTCACAAACAGAGCTGGACATCCCCACGGAGATGAGCTAGGTTGGATAAGACCTTTGTCCAATAGATCTTGCAATTGAACCTTGAGTTCTGCTAACTCATTGGGTGGCATTCTATAGGGCCTTCTGGATATGGGTGCGGTACCTGGCACTAATTCGATCTTAAATTCCACGTCCCTATCCGGTGGTAGACCTGGTAATTCCTCTGGAAATACATCCGGAAACTCACAAACCACTGGAATATCACATATGGTGGTGGCTTGGATAGCACAGGCTAAATGTTGGGGTTCGAAATTGCGGGAGAGTGGAACTAGAAAAGCATTCCCTCCCGTGGGTTCTCTCAACATAATGGTGCGGGTGCTAGTGTCAATAAGAACACCATGATCCTTCATCCAATTCATGCCTAAGATTACACTTATCGACAATCCCGGCAATATTATCAAATCTGTTGTGTACTCCCTCCCTTGTATCAAGATGAGTACATTTTTGACTATCTTTTTGGTAGTAACAGTACCTGTCGACGAAATATGGTTGGCAGTCTACCTAGGGGTATGCCCAAGGTAGTAGATTATCGGCAGACAGGTGCGCAAGCCCCAAACAAGACGGTGACGCAAGACAGACACGAGGTTTTATCCAGGTTCGGCCGCCAAGAAGGCGTAATACCTACGTCCTGCGTCTGATTTGTATTGCTGTATGTCAATGAGAGATGTTTTTTAGAGGGGTCCCCTGCCCGCCTTATATAGTCCGGGGGCAGGGTTACAGATCTGGAAACTAATCCTAGTCAGTTACAATTGCCATATGTGGCCGGATAAGGATTCCTATTCTAACCGACCAGGATCCTGCTTGGTCGCCAAATCCGTCTTGATTCCTTGTGCGGGACTCCGATCAGGTTAACTGGGCCGCACGTCATCTTTCGGGTGGACTGAACCCATCGATCCGGGCCAGCCCAAGCTTAGCCATAAGGGTATAGGGGTTAATACCCCCACAGCTAGTCCCCGAGCATCATGTATTATGCTGCGACACGCCATTTTAACCTTCTCCGACAAGCAAGGCTTGAATTCTTGACGCCTCCGACCACCGTCATCACCGGAGAAGTAGGTTGTCCGAAGAATGTATGGTGCTCTTAAGAAAAAAGAAAAAGATTTCTGTCCTGAGAAGTGTGCCCACTTGTATTTCTGAAAAGAAATGTAAGTGGTCTTGAAGCATAGCATCCTTAAACATCAGAAGCGTAGGGGTCAAAAAACAAACACATTCACCGCAAGGTGAAGTGTGCCCACTTAGTCCCCGAGCTTGCTGGAAGGCAAAGTATGAGCCTTGTAGCAAGGTCTAAAAGAAAAGTCTCTTAACTATATGTGAGTACAAATCACATGTAGCCAAGGAGAACCATTATTCAAGCAGTGGTCGGGGCAGTCCCCGAGCATACTAATAATCCTCATAATCATTCAAAACACAAGGGTCGATTTAAACAAACACATTCACCGCAAGGTGAAGTGTGCCCACTTAGTCCCCGAGCCTGGTAGTAGGTGACGCAGGCACGTGGTGCCAGGGTCTAAAAAAGAAATTCCGCTGAGGTTAAGAATCCAATTGCCGTACAGGCAAAACAAGATACACCGGCAGGTGCATCGCATCGACGTAGTCCCCGAGCTTGCTGGAAGGCGAAGTATGAGCCTTGTAGCAAGGTCTAAAGAAAAGTCTCTTAACTGTATGTGAGTACAGATCACATGTAGCCAAGGAGAACCATTATGCAAGCAGTGGTCGGGGTAGTCCCCGAGCACGGCCATGGTCGGAGCGATCCCCGAGCACAAAAGTGGTCTGGGCAGTATCCAAGCACAGTAGTGGTCTGTGCAGTCCCCGAGCACATTAGTGGTCTGGGCAGTATCCAAGCACAGTAGTGGTCAAGGCAAATCCACGATCACTTGCGCTGCTTGTACTATTATTTTGTGTACTTTTCTCTATTCTCTGCCAAGGCCAGTCTGACACGTCTGGTCAAAAAAGTAAATAGGTATAGTACGTCATTCTGTCTTTTTTTTTGGCAAACAGTCGGTTGACACCTGTATTGAGGTGTGTCAGTGTGGGCCCCCTTACACCATCAACGAAGAGGCACGTACACTGTTAACGAAGGAGCGCGTTTATTGGCGCAGATTTTGAGGTTGTGTGAACAACCGTCTGCGGCGCGTGCGCACGACTCCCAATATTCTCGGGCGGACGAAACGACGGTGCTCTTTGTTTTATATAATGCAGATCTGGTAAGCTACTCATACCATTCCCCATTGTCATCCGCCGCCGCAACCTTCTTCTTCCTCCTGCCGAACCCTATTCCCCCAAAAATCATCACCAATCCCCTCGGTCTCCCGCATCCACCCACTTAGTAAGTACGAACTAATGGCGAAGAGAGACGCCCAGAAGAAAGGCGGGGTCATGGCGAAGGAATGGTGGAAGTCACGGAGCAACGAGCAGACCATCGAGGACCTCGTCGCCATGGGAGTGCTCCACAATAAGGCACTTGCGGGATGGCGTGCACTGGAAGGAGAAAGCTTCCCCGATCCACAACCAGGTGAGATTGTGGTCTTTGAAGATTTCTTCAAACGGGGTTTTGGGATTCCAGTGCACCCTTTCCTTCAGGGTCTCTGCTTGTACTACGAGATTGGGATTTGCAATCTGCATCCCAACTCGATTCTTCTTGTCTCCACCTTCATCCATCTCTGCGAGGCTTATGGTGGCTTCCAGCCCCATTTCGACCTCTTTCGCCACCTATTCTGTCTTCGGAAGAAAGGGAGCGGTGGCTCGAAGATCGCCGGTGGCGTTTACCTGAACCTGCATGACGGCATGAAGGCTCAATACCTGCACTGCCCCTGGAACACCTCATTGGACGAGTGGTACAAGAAGTGGTTCTACATCCGTGAAGAGCCGAACACCATCACTCTGTGCGATGTGGGACTGATTCCAGAGAAGAAAAGCAGCTGGTCGGAGAGGCCCGAGAACTTGGAGCAGATCGCTGAACTGCTCGGGATGATCATGTGGGGAAGGCTTGATGGCCCGAGCGTTGTCGGCAACTTCATCAGCCGAAGAATCTAGCCCTGCCAGAAAAGGATTCACCCCGGCTTCGAGTACCAAGGAGGCGCTGATCCGACGAGGACCAGGAAGGAGCCGCTCGACAAGATGGAAATCAAGGCCAGGATTGGAGAGCTGTTCAACCTGGCCGATCCCAATTATGTTGCACTGAACGCCATCGAACACGCCTTCAAGCTGGCTCGCCCTCCCCCAAAGGTAAATGACGCCTCCTTTTAACTGTAGAGTCATGTTGCATCAAGAAAATAACTGTCTTTTCCTTCATTTTGTGGCTCAGTGTAATGGCCGTGACCGGGCAGGAGTGTTTGTGTCGCCTCCCCCCGGTGTAGAATGGCCACAAGCTACTGGGCCAGCTGCCCAGACCAGCACCAGGACCGACGACGTTCACTGGGCGGTACTCGAGACCGTAGAGGACGCCTCGACCAGAGCCGCTGGCAAGCGTCCAGCTGCCAGCAAACGACATCAAGCCATCTTCCCCCTGTCGGATGACGAAGCAGAGGATGCGGACATCTTCCGGCTCGTCCCCCGAAAGAGGAGAAGGCAGGTGGGACCGTCGGAGCAGGGTGGCTCCTCTGTGCCAGCAGTGGTCACAGCACCGACCACTGCAACACAGAGCATAGACGAAGGGAACATGCCGCATCACACTCCGACGCCCGTACCGGAGGTTGAACAAGTCCCGGTGGAAACTGCCGAGCAAGCGGAGCAGGGGCGGTCGAGGAGACGTTCCTTTGCCACATCCTTCCGCAAGTCAAAACTGTAAGTATCTATACTTTTGATGTAAGCTTTGCATTTTGCATTGGATGCTATTATCTTCTGAATTTGCCTCTGAATGTATTAGATCGGCGTCCACCGAAAGCCCCGACCAGCTAGCTGGGTGCAGAACGTCCTTACCAACAACGGCGGGACAAACTGCTCAGCAACCAGCCGTGGAGGAGCCCATGGCAAGGACTCCGCCTAGGCCTCAGCAGGCGGACGACCAGACACCAGTCCCCGAGCAGAATACAAGTGCTCCAAGCACGAACCCTGATGAGGCGGATACCACGGTGCCAAAGGAGCTGGATCTAGCCGAGGGGCAGCAGCCAGAAGTTGCTCGGAACATGGTTGCCGACGCGACGGCTCGTGGGAAAGCCCTGGTGGTCGTGGAGTCTGTGAACCCCGGACCAGTGCCGCCTCCTGAACAGGAGGCTGAAGAGGATGAAGTGGAAGAAGTCCTGGGCCGTCCCCAAGATAGGCGACAACATGTATATGTGTCGCGCTATCGGAACGACGAATGGGTCATGCACGAGGAAATCCCAGAGGTCGAAGAGACCTTAAGAGTCGAACGGGCGGCCAAGCGTCTGGTGACTGAAGTCCAGGTATATTTGGCTTTAGTCCTTGACCCTTTTGTTTAGTCGAACTGTCTGACGTAGCTTGTCTGTGTGCAGGACTTGATGAAAACTGCAAGATACCGAAAAAGGTGCTTCGACCAGATAGAAGGAATCATGATGACTAATAAGGAGCTGACGGCTGAAGTGGATCGCCTACGGCGCCAACTTGAAGCCGCCGACCAGGAGAGGACAGACCAAGCCACACAGAACCAAAACCTGGTCGGTCAGCTCGAAAACAAAGAGCAGGAGAAAACAGGTAAGTGTTCACCGTATCATAGCAAGTGCGGGACTTGTGTTATTTTGTTCTTGATAGTAATAGCTGTAATGCAGGTTTAGAAGCTGAAGTGACCCGCCTCTAGGGGGAGAACAGTCGTGCGCTTGCAGAATGTGGTCGCCTGAAGGAGGACAACGAGAAACTGGCACGCCGCCAGTTGGAACTCCAAGACCACACTAACAGAATGAAGGACGACCTGAAAAGTAAGCACTCCAGACCACCTTTCTCATACAATTGCCCACATTGCCTTGTCGTGTCATCACGTTTGATGTCTTGTACTGTTTTCAGTTTTGAAAGTCAACGCCAAGAGGCACCTTGAGGCCGTGATCAAGGAGCGTGACGACTGGAAAGCACAATGCCTTAAGGCCACCGAGGAGCGGGACACGTGGAGCAAGCAGTGCCAAGAAATGGCAACTGGCATTGTGCCCGTCCTCGACCTTATCGACCCGGCGCTCACAGAGGAAGAGCTAAGGACGCCTCAGCTCGGACTGGTCGAGAGATGCAAGCAAGCATGGGGATGGTTCCAAGACTTCGTGAAGGAGGCGGGTGAGTACACGGGTGCCCATGTGCTAAGCATGGTGCGTGCTCACTACCCCCTGATCAATCTCAAACGCTTGGAGGCTGGGTACCTGAAGGAGATAGACCCAGACAAGGCCGAAGAGCTTCGGATGGCCCAGCTGGACTTGTCGTCAAAGATAATTGGCGATATTAACCTATGCGGAGGTGGGACAGCACCTGTGCAGGGTATGCCATCGACAAGCCAGCTAGAAATGCCATCAGCTACAAGCCAACCAACAAAGCCTGCGGTCTCGACCAGCCAGGCACCGGCGGGGCCATCCCCTTCAGCTTGACTAGCTCTAGAGTCCCCGAGACTCGAGTAGGGTATCAGAGGCGGCAAGCAGTAAATGCCATGCGCCCCGACCAGCCAATGTAATAGGCTTAGAGCTGTAGAAGGAGGACATAGTTGTGTTATTGTAAACTTGAGCCTTTTCAGGCAAGCTTGTAATAACGTAACTGTATATCATTATAAGCTTGTTTGTTTTATACAAAACGCACTTTAAGCTTGAAATTTTTTGTTGGTGTAACTAAGTGGGAACGTGTTAACGTTCTATTTAGTTGTACCGTTTTGCTCGACACGTCACCCTGAAAAGTTTGTGCGGCCCTAGTCTGGCATGTGGTCAGAGTATGAGGTACTATGACCTGTGCACACGTGGACGCAGACAAGTCAAACTAGGGGGGACCTGCCGATCACCCGCAACGTAGAGAGTGGATCCCATGCACGTGTTGGGAGGAACCGAAGACAGGGCCTGCTCTGAAAACCGTAGAAGGAGTGGTGGTCGGCTTGTACTGGCTTAAGTTAGAATAATCATAAAATTCGGAGTGACACATTAGAGTGGTCGGAGAAATCATAGTTGCTTTAGTAAAGTAAATCGAAAATACAAGTAGAGTACATATCTCAGTAGTTAAGCATAGAAGCGTCTAAGCTTGTCGATGTGCCATGAGTTCGGTACGTCCGTGCCATCTAGATGAGCTAACCTGTAAGACGTTGGACGTGTGACTTCCTTGATCATGAAGGGTCCCTCCCATGGGGTTGCGAGTTTGTGGACACCAGCCTGGTTCGTCTTCCACTTCAGGACTAAGTCCTCGACCACGAAGAAACGCTCTTTAACGTTCTTGTTGTAGTACCTGCGCAAAACAGCAAGGTATTTGGCCGTGCGTACGCAAGAATTAAGCCTTTTCTCTTCTGCGCTGTTGACTTCTAGCTCCCGTACTTCGTCGACCTTGCCTTCGTCGAAGTTCTCTACCCGTGCTGATCTGAAAGCTATATCTGGTGGGAGGACTGCCTCAGCGCCATAAACCATAAAGTATGGTGAGACGCCGGTGTTACGACTGGGCTGAGTTCGGAGGCCCCAGACAACGGCTGGTAACTCCTTGAGCCATCTTCCAGGAGCTTTATCGTTTTCTCTGTACATCCTCTTCTTCAATGCGTCCAAGATCATGCCATTTGCCTGCTCGACTTGTCCATTAGCTCTAGGATGCGCCACCGAGACGTATTTTACAACTATGCTCCTTTCATCGCAGAAGTCCCAAAAAGCGTTCCCGGTGAACTGAGTACCCAGATCAGTAATGATGCTGTTGGGCACGCCGAAACGGTGGATGACCTGGTCGAGGAATGTGACAGCTTTCTCTGAGGATGCCTGTACCAGAGGCATGTATTCTATCCACTTAGAAAACTTATCAATTAGCACGAAGACACATGTAAATTTCCCAGGAGCTGGTTTGAAAGGCCCGATCATGTCCAGTCCCCAGCATGCGAAGGGCCAAGAGGCTGGAATCATCTGGATCTCATGTGCTGGTACATGGATTCTCTTGGAGAAGAACTGACAACCTTCACAGCGGCGAACTAGCTTCTCTGTGTCGGCCACTGCTGACGGCCAATAGAACCCGGCTCGGAAAGCCTTACTGACCAGTGTTCTTAAGGCCACGTGGTTGCCGTAGGAGCCAGAGTGGATTTGGTCTAGGAGATGCTTGCCTTCCTCCTGGGTTATACACTTCATCAAGATTTCCTCCTTAGCGTTTTTGCGCCATAACTTGCCATTGACGAGCAGATACTGCTTACTACGACGCATCAGGCGTTCATTTTCTGTTCGATCGATATAACCGCTACCGTCTGTTAAGTACTTGATGAAAGGTGTTCTCCAGTCCGGCTCATGAGTGGTCGGAAGCGGCTCGGTTGTGCTCGGCGCCGGAACCATAGCCACTAATTGCTGGTCTGAAACTTTGTCGGTCGTTGAATCTTCGTCTTCAATGGAAGGCGTGAGCAGGTCTTGGACGAATACGCCATGTGGGATTTTGGCTCGGGATGATCCTAACTTTGACAACGCATCCGCTGCCTGGTTCTTGTCCCGGACCACGTGTATGTACTCGATGCCATAGAACCTGCCTTCCAGCTTTCTTATCGATTTGCAATATGCGTCCATCTTTTCACTGGTCGTGTCCCAGTCCTTGTTGAGTTGGTTGATGACCAGAGCCGAATCTCCATAGACATAGAGACATTTAACTCCAAGCTCAACCGCAATGCGTAGACCATGCAGGCATGCTTCATACTCGGCGGCATTATTAGATGCTGGGAAATAAATCCTGAGGATGTACCGGAGCTGCTCCTTGGATGGTGATATGAAAAGAACTCCTGCTCCCGCACTGTCAATGTTGAGAGAACCGTCGAAGTACATCGTCCAATATTCGTCAGATCCCGGAGAGGCAGGCGTGCTTAAGTCTGTCCACTCGACGATGAAATCGACGAGTGCCTGAGACTTGATTGTAGTACGGCTTGCAAATTCCAAGGAAAAGGGGCATAGCTCCATTGCCCATTTGACGATGCGCCCGTTCGCATCCTTATTGCGAATGATGTCCCCCAAAGGATACTCGGTCATGACCACCACACGATATCCGTCGAAGTAATGTCTCAACTTTTGGGATGTTATCAGTATGGCGTAGAGCAGTTTCTGAATCTGTGGATACCTGGTCTTGGATTCGTTGAGTACCTCACTAATGAAATAAATTGGCCGCTGTACCTTGTAGGCATGGCCCGGCTCGTCGCGCTTGACCACCATTGTAGTGGAAACCACCCGATCGGTTGCCGCAATGTAAAGTAGGAGAGTTTCGTCTTCTCTGGGAGCAGTAAGTACCGGAGGTGACGTGAGGTATTGTTTCAGCTGCGTGAAGGCAGCGTCTACTTCCTCCGACCACTCAAACTTCTCGGACAATTTGAGCAGTTTGAAGAACGGTAGTCCTTTTTCTCCTAATCTTGATATGAAACGGCTTAGAGCAGCCATGCAGCCGGTGAGCTTCTGGACATCCTTCACCTTTTTTGGGGGCTTCATGTCTAAGACAGCTTTGACTTTCTCCGGGTTAGGGCGTATGCCGTCGTAACTGACGACGTTGCCGAGCAATATGCCAGAAGGGACACCAAAGATGCACTTCTTTGGGTTTAATTTCCATTGGAACGTATTAAGGGCTGTGAAGGTGCGTTCCAGATTGTCAACAAGGGTATGTGCTTCCTTGGTTTTGACAACTACATCGTCGATGTAAGCCTCGACGAGGCCGTCTTTTATCTCGTCGCTGAGGCAGGCCTGTATAGCGCGTTGGTAGGTAGCACCGGCGTTTTTGAGCCCGAACGACATAGTCGTGTAGCAGTAGGCGCCGAAAGGCGTGATGAAAGATGTCTTGATCTGGTCGTCCTTTTTGAGAGCGATCTGGTGATAACTAGAGTAGCAATCGAGAAAGGAAAGCAGCTCGCAACCGGCGGTTGAATCTACGACCTCGTCTATGCGAGGTAAGCCAAAGGGGTCCTTAGGGCAGTGTTTGTTGAGATCAGTGTAATCAACACACATTCTCCATTCATTATTCTTTTTGCGTACAAGAACCGGGTTGGCTAACCATTCCGGATGATACACTTCTTTGATAAATCTGGCTGCCAAAAGCCGTGTAACTTCTACCCTAATCGCCTCCTTTTTGTCGCGAGCGAACCGTCGTAGCTTCTGCTTGATTGGTTTGGCTTTGCTGTTGACATTTAAGGAGTGCTCAATCAAGTCCCGAGGTACACCGGGCATGTCGGAAGGTTTCCATGCAAACACATCCACGTTGCCCCTCAAGAACCTGATGAGCGTGTCTTCCTATTTGGGATCCAGGTCGGCCCCGATGAGGGCCGTTTTGCTAGGATCGCCCTCGACCAGCTGGATCGTCTTGTGCTCCTTGGATCTGATGTTCTTGCGTGGAGCCTCGAGCTCTGGGATCTCAAAGTGGTCGGCCGTGGTCTTCTTAGCGTCGAGCATGGTCTCGGCCATGCGAATAGAGATGTCGTGGGCCTCTGCTATTTTGAAGCTGTCGTCCTCGCAGGTATAAGCTGCGTATACGTTGCCCCTGAGGGTTAAAACTCCTTTCTCAGTAGGCATCTTGAGCACCAGATACCTGTAATGAGGTATGGCCATGAACTTGGTGAGCGACGGTCGACCAAGAATAGCATGGTAGGTGCCGTCGAAATCAGCGACCACGAAGTTGACGTAGTCGGTGCGGAAGTGGTCCGGAGTCCCAAACTGCACAGGTAGCGTGATCTGCCCAAGAGGTGTGGAGCTCTATCCGGGGAGAACGCCCCAGAACTATGCCTCGTACGGCTTCAGGTCCACCTGGGCTATTTTCAGAGCGGGCAGGCTGTTCTTGAACAGTATATCAATGGAGCTGCCACCGTCGATCAGTACCCTGTCGAACTAAACCTTGTGATACAAGGATCGAGGACCAGGGGAAAATGCCCTGGCTCGAGTATGGCGGCCCATTGGTCCTTCCTGCTGAAGTAGATTTCACGGTGAGACCACGGAGGAAGCCGCGGATCGGTAAGAAGGTTGTCGTTCTTTGCCACGTTCAAGCAAGCGCGGGCGAGCAGCTTGCGTTCTCGTTTGGTCTCAATGGACACCTTGCCGCCGATGATGGTGTGCACGTGATCAGTCGGCTTGATGTATTTATGACGAGGATCTGCATCGTCGTCGTCGTTGTCCTCGTTGCGCTGTTCCCTCACGTCATTAGGTTTGTCGGACATATCCGGAGCCTGTTGGCGCGTGTAGATAGTCTTGAGGACGCGACAATTCTCCATGGTATGGTTCGACTTGGGATGGAGCTGGCAGGGGCCCTTCAATGCTTTGGCGTAGTCGTCCTCGTAGTTACGACGTCCGCCGCCCTTTTTCACAGTATTGACCTCGCCGTCGTCTTCCCGAGCACGCTTGCTCCTATAATCGTCACGGCGGTTGCGCCGCTGATTACGTTGATCACGGTGGTCGCAGGAGTCGTTGCGCTGGTTGCGGTGGTCAAAATTGTCGTTCCGACCACGGTTGCCGCGGTAATCGTCGCGGCGTGGAGGGTGGTCGGAGCGTGGAACCCTTGCTGCTTCTTCGACGATTATCTTTTTAGCGTCGTCAGCGTCCGCGTATTTCTTAGCGGTGGCCAAGAGCGCTGTGACTGACTCAGGTCTTTTCCGGAGGAGCTTGTCTCTTAGGGCGTCGTGGAAGCGGAGGCCGGTGACGAAAGCCTCGATTGCTTCGTTGTCGGAGATTGATGGGACCTTGATGCGCATCTCCGAGAAACGCCGAACGTATTTGCGCAGTGGTTCGTCTTTCCGATCTCGGATCCGTTGCAGATCGTACTTGTTGCCGGGTTGTTCACAAGTAGCGATGAAATTGTCGATGAAGGCCTGCTTGAGCTCCTGCCAAGAGTCAAAATAGTTCGCCGGCAAGCTGACTAGCCATTAGTGACCTGCATGACCAACGGCGACTGGGAAGTAGTTAGACATAACGTGCTCGTCAGCCACGGCTGATCGGCACGCGGTTTCGTAGAGCATGACCCATAATTCGGGGTTTTCCTTGCCGTCATACTTCTGAAGTTTCTCGAGCTTGAAATTCTTGGGCCATATGACTTGGCGAAGGTGTGGAGTGAACTGCTTCAGACCCGGCGGGCCATGGGCGGTGTCATACTCCATACGGCGATAGCTTTCATGGGATGCACGATTGTTGGCTCTCTGGTTGATGCGAGCACGCAGATCATGTCCACCGAGGTAATGGCGAAGATCGTTATTGCCGTCGCGGCGATCTCGATTGCCATCTGGACTAGCCCTGCGACCGTGGTTATCACAGCGATTGTCGCGGTTATCTCGGCGGTTGTCACCTCGAACGTCGTGACGGTTATCCTCTCGGTGACGGTTTTCGTCCCGACCACCATCATGACCACCGTTTCCGCCTTGACGATTGTCCGACGGGTCGTTGTTGCACGAGCCACGTCGGTTGAGCGGCTGTGAGTGACTTGAGTATTAGCGGCTGTGGCTTGATTCCACTGAAACGGATGGGGCCCGGGCTTGATTCATCTCTGCGGTCTGAGCCATAGCAGCCGTCAGATAAGCTTGTATGTCATCACGGACTGCTTGGGTTTCTGGAGTGTTGGGCAGCCGCTGCATTGTCGCCATGGCAACGGCTACGTTGGCGCTTGGGGTCTTGAAGACTTGTTTGTCCCCCACCCTGTCGAAAGCATTGTTAAGGTCGCGCGGTTGGATCCTTATGCGCTATGCCTCCTGGTCTGCTTTAGCTTCGATTTGTCGGCGATTAAACCGGTCAATGTTGCGTGCTTCGCGTGCAGTCTTTTCTTGTTCTGTTTCGCCAACTGCTGGCGGCTCGTCGTTGCTGACAACATGGATCAAATCCCCTCGTCTTGGCGGGAAAGACGGAAATTGGGGGAAACCCGGGGCGTGGTCTGGTAGATCCAGATCATATTTGACGCCTTCATCTTTGTGACGCTGAAGCTCGGTGTGGACAGATGCATTGGATGCGATGCCGGATGAGGAGCTGGAGTCACCCTCTCGGACTGTGTGGACAGATCCTTCTTGATAATCTTCAATCCGGACCATGTTGACGATGTTGCATGGCTTCGGACGAGATCGGTGTATAGGACATAGATCCGAGCGGCGTCGTAGGTTGTACGCGTAGCTGAAGGCGGCGTTTCGCAGGCTGTAGGGCTGGACCTGGTGGTTCTCCGTCGAGACTTCGTACTCGCAGAGTCGGAGGCCTGTCGCGAAGGCTGGCTGGCGACGAGCGGAGCGCCCCTCAGGAGTAGATACGACCACAAGATCTGTTCCAAGCCGTGCAGGACGACTGGCCCGAGCTAGTCGGATAGATCTGTTGTGGGGAGCTGTTACCTGCTCGTTAGGTTGGCTTTGAATCGTACTTACCAGAGCTAGGGTTTCAGCGAGTTTGATGCCAACCCGATCGATGGAGTCGAGCAGGTCGGTGTCGTCGATCTACTTCCCTCTGTAGCGGGGAAGCGGATGATGGGTTGTCGGCGTGGCTGTAGGCGTGGTCGGAGCCAGATGTACCGTGGTTGGAGCCAGATCCATCGTGGTCGGAGCCGTGTTCGTCGTGGTCGGAGCCGTGTTCACCGTGGTCGGAGCCGTGTTCACCGTGGTCGGAGCCGTAGCCGATGCAGGTGAAGTAGTCGTCTGCGCGGGTTGAATACATGCCTCGGTCATGGTGATGGAGACGTCAGGGCCGGTGGTCCAAGTGATCTGGCCAATGGTGAACGTGAGGCCGTTGGGCGTAGCCATGGAGCCGGAGATGATGACCATCTTGTTTGCTTGGAGAGTAGTACGCACACCCCCTACCTGGCGCGCCACTGTCGACAAAATATGGTCGGCAGTCTACCTAGGGGTATGCCCAAGGTAGTAGATTATCGGCAGACAGGTGCGCAAGCCCCAAACAAGACGATGACGCAAGACAGACACGAGGTTTTATCTAGGTTCGGCCGCCAAGAAGGCGTAATACCTACGTCCTGCGTCTGATTTGTATTGCTGTATGTCAATGAGAGATGTTTTTTAGAGGGGTCCCTTGCCCGCCTTATATAGTCCGGGGGGCAGGGTTACAGATCTGGAAACTAATCCTAGTCAGTTACAATTGCCATATGTGGCCGGATAAAGATTCCTATTCTAACCGACCAGGATCCTGCTTGGTCGCCAAATCCATCTTGATTCCTTGTGCGGGACTCCGATCAGGTTAACTGGGCCGCATGTCATCTTTCGGGTGGACTGAACCCATCGATCCGGGCCAGCCCAAGCTTAGCCGTAAGGGTATAGGGGTTAATACCCCCACAGTACCCCCTGCTGAACTTATGTTAAAACCCCCTTTACTTACTTCTATTATTTCTTGATCATGTCTAGATGCAAATGCTTGACTCATAAATGAATGAGAAGCTCCCGAATCAAATAAAACAACAGCGGGGTGTTTGTTGACGAGAAACATACCAGCCGTGACAACTTCTCCGACGGGCACTTCCTCTACAGCGGTATAATGCACTTGTCCCTGACGTGCCCTGGCATTCACCTGCCTCTGATTGTTCTGATTTGGGTTGCCATTCCTCTTGGGGTGGGGGCACTCCTTGGACCAATGACCCAGTTGGTTGCAGTTGAAACAAGGTTGATTACTTCTGAATCTGGCGGAGCTGTCCTGATTGCCATTTCCTTTTGGTAAGGCAATAGTGAATGCCTTACGAAATGGTTTCTGTGGCCTATTATTCTGAGCTTTCGGTAGTGGAGGCCTGAACTTGGGTGCAGGTGGACGGAATTGTGGCCTAGCTGTGATAGGCGCCTTTGACTGGAAAGATCCGGATGCACCGGCTTCATACGTCCTTTTGCGACCCTTTGCAACTGCATGCATGTTGTTGTGGTTTTCTTGGGTCAAGGCATCACTAATAAACTCATTGTACATGGCACATCGAGAGTTTGCCATAGTCTTCATTAATTTGGTACCCAGACCTCGCTTGAAACTCTCAATCTTTTTCTCTTCAGTATCCACGAAACTTGGAGCATATCTTGACAAGTTGTTGAATGCGTGCATATATTCTGTGAGTGACTTTGTTCCCTGAGTGAGCCTCATAAATTCTGCTGCTTTCATGCGCATTAGGCCTGGGGGAATATGGTGTCCCCTAAAAGCCAGCTTGAATTGATCCCAGGTCACTCTCGCATTAGCAGGCAGAGACGACAGAAAGTGCGTCCACCAGATTCCTGCTGGTCCTTGCAATTGATGAGAAGCATATTCTGCTTTCAGGTGCTCTGTGACCCTTAGCAGACGAAATTTTTGCTCGATGGTATTCAGCCACTCATCGGCCTGCAGTGGTTCCTCAGCCACTTTGAAGATCGGAGGCTTCGTGTCCAGAAACTCCTTGAATGAACTGTGCTGATTTGGTTCGGCCCCTGGTTGCTGTGGGTGGCCACGAGCAGTGTTTTGCGCGATGAGGCGCAAAGCTTCCTCCATTGTCCTTTGGCTCCCTAGGAACTGGGTAAAGAATTCCTGAGCAGACGGTGGCGGTGGGGGTGGCAAGTCATCCTGGTTGCCATCCTGGCTGCCACCAGCTCCAGCACGGGTGCGCGTCATCTGCGAAGTTGCAACAATAAGCGATTATTGGTCGATGCCAAGAGATTGCAGATGAATTAGGTACTCATGCCAAACTGAAATTACTGGAGAAATTTCTCAAAAGCACAATAAAAACAGAGGCATATCAATTCATTCTCGCAACCTGACATCGCCAATTTGACCACTTATCGTGCTCATAACGCATGCAATTTAAAGCGTGATTACCGACAAGGAACTGGAATTGCATTAACGTTTACCCAAACGTGCGATTAACATTACATGATAGTCTGGTTACTAATGCCAACTTGGAACTACAGGTCCATTACATAAATAAAGGTGATACATTAGTCTTCCCACTACATGCTAAGCGATCTAATCCTCATCATGATCACTATCGAGGTCAGACGCAGAATCATCTCCTTCCTCAGGCCCTTCTAGATCCATTTCTGCGGCTCCAGGTGGTACATAAGGGTGGAGCTAATTGTGCAGTAGATGAACCTCTTCATGCAGATTATCATTGTATTCTTCCACATTAGCCAGCTGCTGTTCTAGCTCAAACTGTCGAGCTCTCAGGACATCTTCCCTGGACCAGGCTGCATTCCGTTGGTGAGTTAACCGAGTCATCTCTTTAGTGAGCCTCTCAATCTCGATGTCGTGCTCCCTCTGAAGCTGACGTTGGTCCTCGCGGGCATGACCAAGAGCACCAGACACACGTCTGAGGCTACCCTCAACTCCATCTAACACTCTCATCATTGCGAACATGGCGCTCATTGCAGGGTTATCGCTGTTCTGCCCTTCTGCTGCACCAATTTCCAAGGGTCTTCCTCTTGCCTACTGCCATGAGTCAGTGAAGGGATCGCCTCTTGGAAAGACTCCAACCAAAGCGGCTGCCAGCTCCTGAGGAAAACGATCCATGATATCCCTCAGGATCCCAAAGGCTGCCCTGCCAGCTGCTTCTTCAGCAGTCCTGCCAGTCGACTCATAACACCAGCCTATCCACTCTGAATCGTCACCACGGGGACGAACAACGGCCTCCACAGTAACTAAGAGACCTTCTCCCAACCACTCATTCGCCCAGAAGTAGCGGGGTTCCATTCCATCAGGATAGCCTACATAGCTGAGCACTCTCCATAAGAGTGTAGGCATCCCAAACTCTCCAAGGAACATGTGACATTGACGGGTACGTAGAGCAAGCTGACGGCTAGGAGCTCTGCCTCCGGTGGACTTGCGAGCAGTCTGCTTGGTGCGTGCCATCTGCACCATTAACATGTACCCTTGGTGAGACAAAGCCATAATGGATAAGAGTTACATAACCAAGTAAGAATTTTATAAGGGGAGGAACAATGTAGTTATGTGAATGGTATTTTAACATGATGCATGCTCGTACCGTACATCCTCACAAACTTAGGAAAAAATTTGTTTCTAACGGTAGACACGGTGGCATACATACGTTCTCTCATATATATCGTAACTAGTCGAGCTACACGTTTCGTTGTTAGTGTACCTGCATAAAATTTCATTTCAGCCCTAAACCCATAAAGAATATGTAGAATGTAATTGTAAATACTTCCATATATGTATACCCATACATATACTTCCATATCAATCTACCCGACAAGAATTTAAACCCACAATTAAATACGTACCATATACACATGCAAACATGCATACATAGCCGTACCAAAGCTAACTCTTCCCGACCGCAGGCTCACATCTTGCGGTCATACACTCATCTTACCTTGGCGTAGAGGCATTTGATCCATACATTACCACTCAAGTGAATGGCATCCATACTATAGCACGCCGTATGGACGACGAAGTAAAAACCCCCATGTTAGTACTTAAATAGCCACCTAATAGTCCTTAATTTGGGCATAAGGAAAGTGATCATTGGCACACTTTAGATTTCAAATACCTATTAAATAACTATTAGTTGCCAGAGAAGGGTTTTTTAGAAAACAAAAACTTTTGTTTTAAATACACTTGTGACAATTAACGTTGAATCTTGCTCTGATGCCAGCTGTCGCAGAACCGACCAATTTATAAGAATACAAGTATAATGGCAATCCGCAAGCGGTCGCACTGTCATACTTGAACCCATATAAACCCGGTAGTCCGTCGAGTACCGCGACGGGTCTCGATAAACGATTTACAACAACCAAGATCGTATAGGATTCAACATACATGCCACATATTACATAAAGTTCACAGATACTTTTCATCATCAGAGTACGAATAAAAAGTTATTACAAACCGAGTTTGATAATTAAAGCGGAAGCAAATAAGTTCAAAGATAGGTTTCCAACATAGTTTGATACAGTGCCAAACCCGATCACGGTCCACAAAAGCAAAGATAGGAATTACTAAGGAAGCCTGCCCAAGGCTTACTCCTCATCCACAGCGGGATAGAAGCAACTCTTGCAATAACCATGATACATAGTGCCATCTGCAACAATGGGAAAAATAAACCCTGAGTACGAGAAGGTACTCAGCTAGACTTACCCGTCATGAACCAGAAATAAAATGACTCCAAGGATTATGCAAGGCTGTATAAGTGGACGTAACTTGGCAACATTTTGCGAAAAAGGCAACTTACCCGTTGAACAATTATAATTCCTTTATCAAGTTAATTATAACTATTTCTCTCTAGATTAGCAACTATCCTGTGCCAAACATGTGGTATGTCATTTAGAAGCATACAATAGTAACCATAGCCGGTATTGAAATTCCAATTTTTATCCGAACCATCATGTTTCATAACACAGTTACTACGATGTTGGAGCTAGCCAAGTTTCTCACTATCCGGGAGAGACGGCGATTCGAATCGATTTCAACCAGCTAGGAGTTTATTCCTAACACAAACCCAGGTCTACCAGCCACGATAGCCTTAGGTCACCTTTGATACAACTCAGGTACACATTTCGCGGGTCCGTACCGCGCCGCACAATCTGGAACACCAGATGCCAGGATGCTCAGGCCAAGCCTGCCCTTGGGCTCAGTCTGATCGTTCCCCGGAAGGAGCGCACAACAGAACGGTTCCCGGCCTGAGTTGAATTACTCGGCTTCGCGGTCGGAACGAATTATCCGGCCAGCTAAGTGAGAGGCATGCGTTCAATCTTGTCAGAAGTTCCAACAATGGTACGGTCCTTGATCGACACAGACGGGGATAGATCCACACCCAAGACCTCCATGCCTTGTTGCTTTTCTATCGATATCCCGCCTGGTCTCCATTTACATTAACCATGGTTCTTTTCCACGATAACAGTTATAACCAACCGTGCTCTGGTATCCACCTACATCTCGCAGGTGACAGGAAATCACCCGACTTCTACCGGTCTAAGCATGGCTAAGCATATATTCGATCCTAGACCTATACCGGTTAAAGGTGTAATTTTTGGACAAGGAATGTACATGCATCAAGTGGTTTCATTCAACTCTTATAACCTAATGCATCAATCATAAATACATAAGTAAACAGTGGTAAATTACTGGGAGACTTATAATGCTCCGGGGCTTGCCTCGCAGAAAGGAAGTAGGGCGATGGTCAGGGCACTTCGGAAGCTCTTCAGGGTTCTGCTCCACGCCTTCGGGAGCTGCGGCTTGCGGATCCTCCTGCGGGTTCCCTTCCTCTGCTTCTTCGAATTCTAGCAATGTGATCTCTTCCTCCGATCCTAAATGCATGAGTATGGCATAAGTATTACGAATGCATAATGTTAACAAGTGCATCGCGTTGTTTGAGTAGGTGCATATCTCTTCTCAATTATTACTTACTACTTCTACAATGCCTCGACTATGCCATACAGTAGCTACTTGTTTCACTCATAACTAGAGTTCTACAAATCCAAAAACAGTGATCCTGGACTTTCTGGAAAGCTTATCAAATTCTCTACAACTTTGTTATTAACCATTTTTACAGTACACATCAGTTTCAACATACAACTCATCACACCCTAGAATTAGTCCGGAAACTATTTAACATGCAATATAAGGTAATAACACCTCTACTTCATGTAATCATTCACAATTTGACAACCTAGAGCCTACCAACAGTTTAAGCATACCAAATATAGTTAAGATAATATAATGGCAAAGCCCAAACTATTTATTAAATTGCCTTTATTGTTTTATTTAGATATCTAGGTTAAATAATAAATATATATCAGATGTGCTTAATAAATTCTCAAAAATTTACAGAGCCTTACTAATGCTATCAAAGGACTACTATAAAAATTTCATGTCATTTTACTAAGTAGAACATTCTATACAAAAATGATAAGGAAGCAAGGCTTGAAATAGCATAAATGGAAAATCCTATTGAAAAGTGTCAAGCAACAGATTTATTATTTTTCTTAACATCCATAAGGTACTAGAATTACCTCCAACAAATTTCATGAATTTTGGACTCATAAATAATTTATAAAAATTTATGCATGGATGGACTAGCCATAAAAGAAAAATCAATAACTATAAATCCACACATGCACTAGTCCTGAAATTTTTATCCAAGCTCATGTATGCTAAGATCAGCTTACCACAAAAATTTCATAATTTTTGGAGCACAGGAACTCTAGATATAAAATAAACAAATTTGAATGCATTCAAAAGCACATTTCAAATTCCTATTTAAATCTCCAGAAATTTCTACTGTTGAAGCCAAGAACATATTTTTACTAAATACTACACTTCCTAAGCAACACAATCATATTTATTTCAACATTTTAGGAGCTACCAAACTGAAGATACAAAATTCACAAAATAAATCAAAAACTGGATTCAAAATGAGTTAGCCTTCACTACTGCTGTCGCTGACAGGTGGGACCCGCTGGTCAGCGAGACACAGCAGAGCACGGCGGCGTTGCTCGACTGACGCGGCTAGAACTCGACGGCGGCGAGTTCGCTGGCGGTAACATCTTCACTACATGATCTACGTGACCTAGCGAAGCTATTGAGCCACTTGGCCGGCCTTATCGTCGACTCTAAAGCTGACGGCGGCGGCCATGGCGGAGCGGCGGGGCTGGACCACGGCGGTACGCCGGTGGAGGCCAAGGTGACCCAAATTAACACGTGGACAAGCACCAGTGGACTACAAGGAAGCTGTTGCTCGCGCTATCGTGGCCTGCGGTGGTCGGGTTGGGCCTGGCCACGGCGACGGAGGGTAGCGGAGGAGCTCCGGCGAGGCGTTGCGCGGCACTGGGGCTTACCAAGCTTGGTCAGCGAGCATGGGAGGGAGCAGTGGGTCGCTGAGAAGACGGTGGAGCTTTGGTGATGGTGCTGGAGTGGCTAGGCGCGAGCTCGCGCACGGTTATGGTGACGGCAGAGCAGCGGGAGCTCGGCTGCTGCTGCGGCAATGAAGAAAGGCCGAGGCGAAGCAAATGGAGGCGCGGGATGGCTCGGGCGGGTGCTGGCGACGTTAAGGCCGCGCTTGGGCGCGTCGTGGCCTGGCTGGGTAGAGCAGAGGCGACGCGCGGCCGTCGCCGGGGACACGTGGCGCGCGGGTTCTGAAACCGGTCGGCCATTGAACGTCGTGATTCAGTTCGTCAGCCGCGCGATGCAGTGCTTGACGACGAGTTTTCAAAACGATTTATCGGCTAATCCGTGGCTCCTTCGTGCAAACATCCAGAATATATTTTGTAGACCTATGTACCATTTACAATATCTCTTAAGAAACCTTCTTCTAATTCGCAACAGATAGGGAGAAAAATCAATCCAAAGTTGAGCCTGTCAACTGCCATTGTAAAAAGGACTTAGAAAAAATCGTTAAGTAATGAAAGCTTGGTTTTGCTGGTTTTTGTGGGACCCATTCAAGCATGTTAGAAGCTAAATCAGTCCATGACCTAAAAATAAAAGTTGTTCCTTATGTCAAACACTACAACTTTGCTTTAGTGAACTCCTCCATGCAAGGTCCCTAACACCTAGTTCAACTTTAGTCAAACATGTCACTTTGAAATCATGATACCCATTCAAACCAGGGCTAAATGACCAAACTAGCCCTAGCACTAAATACCAAAGTTGTTCATGATGATACTCTAAGCATGTTTGAGCAATTTGCAAGGTCATCCTATCATTTTATGCAGTGGTCACTCATAGAGCTATCCAGGTCAACACATGAAATATCACTTAAGTGCTTGATCATGAAATGTGGCCTTCATGAACAAGGTTCCTTTTGTTAACCTAAGTGTAGCTAAGGTGTTTTAGTGACTAGCATTACCCACTTGCATTCATTTGTACAAGATCATATGCATATGTTCTAAGAAACATGAGATAACAAGCAATGTTTCATATGTTTCGATCAAATGTTTCAATTGTAAATGATGATTTATGAATGCTTGATGCTCATGCTCATGTTATGCAAGTCAAGTTATGCAAGGCTAACACCCGAGGTGTTACACAATGCTTCAATGGAGGCCGAGGCAATGGCAAGGCCAAGCATGAGGATCAGGATGAGGGCCCCTCCACACAGAGGGGCAAAAAGAACAAAAAAGATCATCGCCGACCGACCAACTTTGTGTTGGATGCCACGACTGATCACATGGACAAGCAGCCCTAGTAGGGCCTTCCGGACTACATCAACGAGCTCATGGAGAGCCCATGCACCAACCACACCTACCCCATCAAACACCTCTACAAGGACTATGAGCTCCTCAAGTGCCTTCTGTGACAGGCTGGCGGGCTGAAGGAAGAAAAAGGCGAAGAAGCAGCGGCCAAGAAAGGGGGCATAGCAGGCAAGGATCCGGATGACTGAAGGTCGAGGTGATCTGACCAGATGCCTACCGAATGAAGGACAACAACAACAACATTCTCACCAACACTTGGAACAGCTATGTTATTTCTTCCCCTAAAATTCAGTCTTACCATTGTTTACTTAACGTTTGCTCCTTCAAAAGCACCCCAACCCAAACACTTTTGGCCCAGGTCGCTCGAGGGCTCCATGGGGAAGCACTACCACCTCTCTTTTCATTTACTATCATATGGTAAAATTCCTTCCTACCTAAACAAAAGGGTAGTTCATTCCTTTAAATTACCTTATGTAGCTTTGCTTTAAATATTCCGACCGATTGCACCCCCTCTACCTACGGTTACGAGCAGCTGAGCCTTATGGGCCACGCCCAGGCTCCTAAGGTTGCAGCCTATGGTACGAATGGGCAAGTGCAAAAAAGAAAGAATAAAAAATAGAATTATGCTAAGGTAAAACTAAGGAATGAATGGGACAAGCTTCCTCGAACAGAGTGATTCCAGCACAAAAACAAAACTAATTGTATTCATTAAGTACACAAAAACATTTTACATGGGGGCTCCCCCATGAACTTAACTTTTTTTATCTGTTAAACTACTTATATTTTACAAACTATTGCGGCTGCCCGGTGGCATCTGTTGATGGTGCGACTGACGAAGGCATGGGCTGCTCGCTCCTTGGTTGGACAACATTCGGCTCGGTTGAAGGTAGGGCGACTTCCACTCCCGACCCAGGCTCCATACAACACGTGCTTCCGGCCATGTCTGCACAATGAGCATCCATCACCCACTGTGTGGAAACTTGATTGACCACCAACCTTGCATGTGGCAGCAAGCTCTCCCCGAGCGATTGGATGTCCTTCATGCTCAAGCCGTCGGCATACCCGCTACAGATGGTGGTGAAGTCCAGGTCTGGGTGGTAAATCACCACCGAAGTCAACACCCCCGACGCTCCGTAGAATAGCCCATGGGTGATGAGGGCCTGGACCTCATTCGAAACCTCCGCCAGTCGGATGGTGGGCGCACTAGTAATTGGTGCTGACCCAAAGACCTCTGAGACGATGAGCTAGGCAACATTGCGGATCTGGTCAAGTTCCCCCTCGAGAGCACATCACTCTTCAAGGGACTTAGCCAGCGCCTCCGCATTGCGGCCAAACGTTGCCTTGGCCATCTCTAGGTCCCGCTCCAGCGACTCCACCTTTCCACCCAGCTCTAGAAGAAGGGCGACAAGCTCAGAAGCAAGCTAAATTAAGAAACCAACACAATGAAAAATAGAAAAGGTACTTACCAAGGCAGGTATTCTTGAGGACAGAGAGTCTCTCCGCCTGCTGAGCCACCTGCTTGTGCAGCCAGGCATTCGCCTCCTCTGTCCCCATCACTCGACCCCGAAGCACGAGCACTTCCTGGTCAGCCTCCGACTGGGCCTTCTGCTCCAATGCTAGGGCACTCCGCTCCGTCTCCATGGTCTGCAGGGTACCTTAGAGTGCCACCTCGGTGTCTACCAAGGACTTCCATAGAGTCGCCTCGGTCTCCACCTGGCAGGCCTTCGCTATCTCAAGCCCCTGCTCAGCGGTGGTCGCCCGCTCCGCAGTGCGTTGCTCCTCCGCCCACACCATGGTCACCTCAGCCGCTCAGTCTTGGGACTCACGGTGGGCAGACTCTAGCTCATGCTCAAGCTCGGCCATCCGAGCATGCTCCATCTAGAGGAAGCGGGACTTGCGGCATGACTTGCGCTCAAGCTTGGCCATCCGAGCATGCTCCATCTAGAGGAAACGCTCCAGCTCGGCCATCCAAGTATGCTGAGGCAACCGATGAAAGACCAAGGGATCAAGGACGCACGCGGGAAGCTCACCACCATGGCATGGCGTAGGTTGACCTTGACCGCCTGCTGGACAGACTTAACCCGCTCCTGGGCGTCCTCAAGCTTCACCGATAGTTTAGTGAGATCGGACTCCATGGCAAGTCCTCTCCCCCAAGGATATCCTAGAGCTGACACTCCTGCAAATCCTAAAGGATGAACCAAACCTTGGTTGGGTCCTCTGGGCAGGGCCACTCTAGGTCACCCTTTGTCAGCCTGCTAGAGGGCCTAGCCTCCAACTGAACTACCACCAGCTCCTGTGATAGCACCGACGACTCCACCTCATCATCTGCTTCATCGTCGGAGGGGATCTCCACCACCTCAGTTTCACAAGCCATCAACGGGTGTTCCGACTCTGTCCTAGCCATGTCTCCCTCTAGTGCCTTTAGCTTCGAACACGAGGGTGAGCCATGCAGTCCTCCGCCTAGTGAGGCAGGGAGCTCAGTCTCACTTTCCTCTTCCACCATAGCCGGTGCAAGAGGGGCAACAAGGGACACCTCAGACATGGCCTCCAACATCACCACTAGGATCGCCACCAACACCGTCACTGCCATTGCCACCGTACTGGCGACCGACCCAAGGGGCGCCTCCCTAGGAAGGGAAGGACCTGCCACCACCACCCTGCTCTCCCTACCGCTCGTCACGGCGTGCTGCAAGGTGGGCCTCCAATCCTCCTCCATGGGAGTTGAGGTGATGTTCAGGCCCATCAACATCCGCCCACTGACAAAAAAGTACAGGTCAGTCACACTCTAAAAAGCTCAACAACAAGATCGAAAAACAAAAAAGGCATACCGGCATGAAAGTGGTACGACTCTGAACCCTGGACCCGACGGCAACAGACCCATAGGGCTAGGACCGCTCCCAGGCCATGACCCATGCCCCCTCACTTCAACCAAGGGAGTTGACCCAACTGACTCCTGCACAGCCTGCGAAACACCATGACCTTTGGCTCGGGGCGCGCCGACTAGAGCTGTAGGCAGGGCATCGTCCCGCTATGAGTCACGCGCTGGCGCTGGCCTCGGTGACGTGCGGGTGCAAGCCTGCTCCTCTGACCGCCTAGCTTGCTCAACCACACCCACGACAGGCGGGGCCACGGGGATGAGACCAGCGACACCACCGTAGGGCGTGGTGACCGCATCCGCTTTGCCTCCCATTCACCGACGACATCCGCTCTTGCAGCACGCTTCCTCAGCACGGGGACATCGCCACGCCTCTCTGCCTCCTGCTCACCGCTAGTAGACATGGTCATGGGATCGCGACGCTCCACCGAGGTCGCAACGACCTCCCGGCTCTCCTCCTCCTTAGAGAAGATCATGTGTAACCCCTCGGGTGTTTAAATACTAAAACCTGCCATGTCATCATATGTATTGCACCTCATTTTACTGTTAGTATAAATTTTGATATGCATACATTAAAACAAGTTTACATTTATGTTGTATGTGTTGACTTGTATGGTTTGAATCAAGTTCAAACTCTTTGTATTGCATTGAAATTTCCGAAAACCCTGATTTTCAGTGTTTAAATTCTACCCTAAAAACCTAATTCAAAATCTAAGCACATTTTGGGGTTGAGCCTAAAAGTAAAAGTGTAGAGCTTGTCAAGTTGAACAAAGTTTGTTTTTGGAGTTTTCAAAGTTGTTATATAAATTTTGAAGTAATTTGAAAAGGCGAAATGTACTTAAAGTGTCCCCTTTCAATTTTAAACTTGCATTTCAAAATGTAAACATAATTTGGGTATGGTTATTAAAGCAAAGTTGTAGAACTTTGAATTTGAAACAACTTTTATTTTTGGAGATTTTTGAGTTACCAAACAAATTTGGGAGTAATTTGGTTAATTATGTGAGTGGCAATTCTGTAATTTCGGTGAACAGTACCCCACGGGCGACACCTCACCGCCGGCGACCTTCTTCTGGCTTCCAGTCGTGCCCGTGGCCTTCTCCGGCTTCGCGCTAGCATGAGTAGGCTGCTGTGTGTCATCCCCTTGCTTCTTTGCCGCGCTATAAAGGCCGGGACGCCGTCGTCGTCGCTCTTTCTTCTTCTCTGCTTTTCCCGTTGCCATCGCCCAACTTCGACGAGCCCATGCCGTCGCCGTAGTGCCGTTCTAGTCGCAACAAAGCCCTTCATCGCTCTGCTTGCTCCTTGCGCACCTAGCCGACTAGCTCTTGAAGCTTGACTCCGCTGGGAAACTACAGAGCGCGCCTTTCTTCCTCGCGGCCGGCAACACCACCGTCGTGTGCGCGTTGCCGTGGCCAGCAATCCTCGATGCATCTTGGCTCTTGCTCAGCATAGTTTCTGCTTTGCCTTGTTGCCATGGTGCTTTGTGACCTGTTGATTGAGCCTTTTGTCCACCACAGCCATCGGAACACCACCGTCGACGTTGCTCGCGCTGCCGTGGCTGCTGTGATCGTCGACCTGCTTCATCGCTGCTCCTCCAGTCCATCCTTTGGCTCGAGCGTGTTTGGGGTGAGCTCCTGGTGCTTCCTGGACCTTTTATTTAAATGCTACCGGTCTGGTTTTGCTGGCGTAGCACAGCCGCGTCGTCGTGGCCGCCATGGCCGGCGTCGAGCTTGGTTTGAGCTGTAATTGATGCAATTAGTGCCTCACATAGGTGCGCCTCGTAGTGGTGGTGACGTTGGTACCCTCGCCGTCGCCGTTGACCTCACCGGCGGTGAGAAATCACCACTCAGAGCACGGTCATCGCTGTTGAGCGCGAGAGGAAGACGCTGACAGGTGGGGTCACCTTGTCAGTGACTCTGTGTTTGAAAATGGGTTTTTCTATTTTGTAGAATTGAATGAATAGTGTTATGATTTGTTATTTTTGTATAGAATTAGTTAGAACTCCAAAAATTATGAAAATTTTTGTGTGACCTCTCTGTGATGTAAACTATTTAGGAAAAATTTTAAATGTTGATTTTCAATACATTTTGAATGTGATAAAAATTGCTCTAATTATTTAATAAATGAGGTTCCATGATTTTTGTAGGCTTTATTATTTATCCAAAATTATGAAAATTGTTTTGCCACTTAGTTATCATGTGATAAGCCTTCATAAAAATTTTGAGCTCATTTGGAGAAAGTTGATTTATTTCATATCTTTTAATTAAATAATTAATTCATAAAAGCAAATAGTAAACCTGAATAATTTAGGTTTTGTTTGAATTTTGGATTGAGTGATGACCTTGGGTCATTAGTATAGAATAATTCTTGATATTTAAAGTAAGTGTTTGAATTTATGAAATTGTTTAATTAATTGTTGGTTTGCAACTGTACCGCAAAGGAAAGTTGTATTCAAGTTATTAATTTTTGCATCCATTGTCAAACATCATGTTTCATATCGCGCATCATATTAAACATGGGATTGTTACTATGTGTAGTGAACGAAAGCGAGAATATGGTAGTGAATTAGGTTGAAGAGGAGGTTAATCCATCTGTTGAGGTCGGGTTTGATAATTGTGGAACGTCTTCGGAACCTGACCTTTCCGTCAACCAAGGCAAGCCCTGGATGCATTTAAACCTACCTTGTGTTTTACAAATTTATATCGCTTTTGCTTGTCTATACTGCATTAAGTGATTAGGAGTTGAGTGAAAACCTAATTGATGCATTACCAACCTTGTTTTTCCATATCAACCTTATTACCCGTTTCAATCCGAGAATGCTTAATTATGCTTAGCCATGCTTAGAACGGTACAAGTCAGGTGATCACCGGTCACCTGCGAGATATAAATGGTTTCTTAGATACGACTGGTTATTTATGTGATCATGAGATATGAGCATGTGGAGTAATAAATCTAGACCGGGCGGACTCGGTGTATGGGAGCCACAAGACATGGAGGTCTTGTGAGCGGGTTCTTTCCGCCTGAGTCGATTAAGACACGTCCGTTGTTGAATTGCATGAGGTGAGACTTTGTAGTACCGATCACATACTCTGGTAAGCCTTGACTTGGCTATTCTATTATGAGAATGGCTACTCATGCACTGGGAGTGGAGAGATGGCAAGAGTAGCATGTACCCACGTGGCAATGGGCTGGATTGGTGGAGTACTGTATTCTCGGGTGGCGTGGACCCGTTCTTGTTTTAGAGGATCTGAGGGTGGGTTGGTATATGTAGGTCAGGGACCTGCATATATCATGTGGTTGGGAATCCCTAGCTAGGTTTTAATCGGTTTGAATCGTCGTTGCTCCTCAGTTATGGAGACTCAACTCACTATTCATCATCGTAGTTAATAACTAAAACTTGAGGAAGTTTTGAGAAAGATTTTAATATGAGGTTTCATGATCTCAATACGGGTCATGTCAGCTTTATATATGATTGATATGGAGATACAAATGTTGAAAGAAAGAATCTTGTTAGAAAGCTTTTACGCAAAAGAACCTTGTTTATTGCTAAGGCCCTACCTTGAATCCTTGAGCCTGCATTCTTAAGTATGCTCTGTTTATATTTCGGTTAAGTCTTGTTGAGTACTTTTGTACTCAGGGTTCGTTAACCCTTGTTGTAGGTGAGCCTCATGGGTAGGTCTGTCTTGGACCGTGCTGCATGACTGTTGTTCAAGTCGATGATGATAAGTAAATGTGTGACCCTTGGGCAGGGTATTTCCTTTATGTGTTATATTTTATGTTACTTATGCGACTCCACTACTATGGTTTGTAATAATCATCGTACTTAGTTTATAAGGTTTGAAATAACTATTTTGTAAATTAAGTTAATGTAAGACTTCTGCTATTTTACTCTGATGTATATTAATGAATAAACTATTGTAATACTGTAATGACTCTGTAATAGGATCCTGCTCAGAAAATCGTGGATGATTCGGGGTTCCCTGGGGACACCCGATAGTCTTCTTAAGTTACCGGGAACATATGCATAGTCATCAGAGGTCATTGGATAGTGACAGGTGCATGTGGGCCATATAATTTAGGAGGTTTTGCCACATCATGTCACCCCCACCTCTATGGGGTCCTCTGACTCGAGCTCTGACTCAACGTCGCTCCTATTTTCCCTGGACTTCATGCGCCGGGTGATCTCCTTCTCCTTCTCATACTTCCATCGAGCCTCCTCGGCTTTCTTCTTCTTCATGGCATTACTGCCTCCTTCTAGGTGGCCTACCGAGCCGTGCCCTTCGGCCCCTTCGGAAGGTGCAGCCAGGACTTGTAAGCTTCAAGTCCCTACAAAACAGGCGACTCAAAATGAAAAAGTAGGAAAGCAAAGGGGAAAAGAACACGGAGAAAAGAAAGGGAAGCATACCAGTTTAGACACCACCGAGGCATTGAGAGGTCCGAGCTTTCCATTGACCTTCTCTTTGGGCTTCAGCTACAGCACCTGGTTAAGGCAACTCTAGACCTTGTTGTTCGGCAGCTCCTCCGGTGATGCACGATTGGGGTCCGTCGGGCCACCGTACTTCCACATTGGCTGCGCCCTCTCCGCCAATGGAGCAACCCGATGGCGGTAGAGGGTATGGAACACCTGCACCCCATCAAGGCTACGCCACATGAGCTTCTGGAGCTCTACCTCGATGATCTCCACCTTCTTCTTCTCCTGACGGGAAGGGCCCCATGACCAACTTTCCCACCTCTCCAGCCTTCTGCCGGTGAACGTCAGGAACGATGCCTCCACCGGGTTCCTGATATAGAACCACTCCTTGTGCCACCCCTAGTTGGAGTTGTAGGGGATGTATGTGGGATATGAGCCCCCCATGCTCGGTTTCTTCTACAAGGCAAAGCCCCCCACTAGCGTGGCCTCGGGCAGATCCCTCACCGACAAAGTTCGCTAAGAGAACAGCCGCCGGAAGAAGTCTGCATGTAGCTCCATCCCAAGGATGGCCTCACAGATGGTGACAAAGATGGTGATATGCAGCACCCCAATCAGATTGAGGTGCTGTAGCTCCAGACCCCACTCATTGAGGAGCCTGTGTAGGAACCAGTGCATGGGGTATCCTAGCCCACGCTCACGGAAGGCAAGGAAGGGAACCACCTCATCGGGCTGAGGTTGCAGGAAATCCTCCCTCTCGGGAGCCCTCAAGTGCACCACCTCCTTCGATGGTAGAAACTCCTTCATGGCGAAGGCCTCCAGCACCGACTCCCTCACAACGGATGACCTCCATCCCGACATTTTGCTCTAGGTTCAAGTTTTTCCTCTCTCTCGCTCTCCCCCTTTTCTTTTCTCTCATAGGAACCGTGGTGGCACTTAGACGCTCTTGGCGAGAAGGAGGAAAGAGAAGAGATGGCATATGAGGAATAGGCGAAGGAATGGGGTGATAGCCCTCTCCCTTCTCCTACTTAAAGAAAAGGGAGCAGCAGTTGGGGAAGGCGTGGTGATCAGGGAAAGGCGAAACGATGAGGGCAAAAAACCCTCTCTCTTCCCCATTTAATGCAAATGAGATACAATGGGATGCACCCTGATCAATGAGACGCACCCTGCTCGATGGAACAATGCCTGATCAGACGGGATGTGGCCTGGGTATGGCCCACCACTACCGCACAACTGGGGGCAAAAAACAAAGTGCCACAACACGTAGGTGGCTCTCCGCCTCCCTAGGCGGGACTTGGAAAAACCCAAACAAATGGGATCTCCGCTAGGAGAGACCATCGGGCTTCCTAAGTCAATCGAACGGCTTAGGAAAACACCAAGAGACAGGTAAGGAGCCAAGGGACACCCCATGTAGGCCATGCCGACTCTATCACAAATGACGGGTGCGGGTCCTGGTCGGACATTTTCAATTGGAGCTCTTCAAACCCCGTCACTCGAGTCATCAAGGTAACATTACCAACCCCGCTATTTCTTTATATATATAACCACCCATACATCCATACATGCATTCATTGTATACGCCTGCACCCCCCAGACGATTTGGGCCCGAATCGCCTAGGGGCTCAGGAACTAAGGCATAGCACATGCGGCTAAATGCATCACAATGCTCCGTGTTGCATCACGAAGCGACAGTTGCCTCATTCGACATGAGCAATGACCGACTGGGGTTCGAAGGCTGGCCCATGAAGGGATCGAGGCCACCTCACGTCAAACAGAGCTAGGGGAGAAAATGCAGATGAGCCCCATGCGGCCCTCACCTAGTCTGCCCCGAAGCGGATAGGGTCATCTCAACCTTCTCATTCGATCCTAAGCCTCTGCCAAACCCATAGAATCTCCATCGAGGTGAGGCCAGCGGGCCACCCGAGTCGGTCTCTGGAATGACCTAGGCATCTGCCGAGTTGTAGGTAAAGGAGCAGTAGAATGTCACAAGAGGGCTATGCTGACCCCACCATGAACGACGGACCCGGATTTCACTCGATCATACCCGTTAGTGAGCTCACCGAGCATGTCACTCGAGCCTAAGCGATCGAGGCAAGCGATAAAGCTCAGCCCCTCCGGTTGTGAGAAACCGAGGACGGGGTAATGCACTAAACTCAAACTGACCCCTACCAAGCCCAACGGGGCTCGAGGGCTCAAGACACCCAAAACGCCTGGGTCTATGACCCCGAACTCGCCCCATCCCTCGGCTACACCTCGACTTGCACACCAAATGCCTGGGTCTATGACCCCAAATTCGCCCCTCTAGGATCCATGACTCTGACTCACTCGATCCCACTACGCGCACCGAGCTAGGATCCACGGGTCCATCTCACCCGATCCCTAAACTAACTGCCTCGGCTGCACGGGTTGCACCGACACCAGGATCCGTGAGCTCCGTCTCGTCCAATCCCTAAACTAACCGCCTCAACTACATAACGACGCCTTGGTTAACGACTCTGTCTTGACTAAAAACACGCACACACGCCCGCTGATAGAACCCCTAGATGATTCTACCCGAATCACCCGGGGGCTCAGGGGCTACACCCACGGGTGCGCTCGTGCGCACCCACTGAGAAAACAAAAACTTCCCCCGCTGACAACACGAAAACCCCCTAGATGACTCTTCTCGAATCGCCTGAGGGCTCAGGGGCTACACCCATGGGTGCGCTCGCACTCACCCGCCATCAAGACAAAAATCCCCCAAATGATTCTACCCAAATCACCCGGGGCTCGGGGGCTCCTGTCGGGTTCATAAACCCAGGGTCCCTCATGGACTAACTTCCTAGCAAGGGATTGGTCCAGCTAACAACATTGTGAACAAACGCGCAACTCATCAGCCAGCCCAAGTACCTAAATGATAGGCCAGAAGGGCGATCCAATCATCGACCGAAAGGCCTGGCCGAGGAGGAATGATGCTCGCTTCTGACTCTGGCCCACCTCTCTGACCAGAGTGCTCGCTTCGGTCTCTAGCCTTGCCTCTAGATGGCCTCTTTGACCAGAAGGCCTAGCCAAACACCACTTCTCACTCTAACCCGCGTCTCTGACCAAGGATGCGCCAAACCCCTGCTCACTGCTCTTCTCCAACTAGCGCAATCAGAGCCGACTGGGACCAACCGACTAGGGATGCCTGCTCGGTAAGGACCAGGAAATGGACGGAGAAAGTAAGGTAGGGCGCACAAGTCAAACCACAATACTAGGGACCGTACCCTGTACACCTGCAAGACAGTACTCTACGACCTCCCTGGCATGACAAAACTCAAGTAGTGTTGTGGGCGTCGATATTTTCCCCTATAGTGTTGTAGGCGCCATCAACTCTAATAACAGACAAATACGGTAAGGCTCCCCCACATGCCTCTAAGGCATCAACAGTGTTGTGGGCACCGGTATTTACTATACCAGGCGAACATGGTAAAACAATATGGCAGGCACCGACGTCTGTCATACCTAAAGAAGACGACACAACCTCCCATGTGCATCTAACATTCAACAGTATTGTAGGTGCCTACCATCATCTTGTACCCGTTGGCATGGGCAGCAAGACTTAGCAACATACGTACTCTCTCTCTCACTTGTAAGGCCATCTCCTTCATCTATAAAAGGGGATGCACTCCCTCCCAAAACTCAGTTGATTCAGATCGATCAAGTTCACTAGGACACAACAACAGAACCACCAGGTTCAAACCACGAGCACATGCTCGAACACTTAGCTCATAGCGGAGCTCCTGTCATTCTTGGCCCTTCTGACCAGAGTCTGATCAGACCTCTTGTACCCCCCATCTTTCTCCTTCTCGTTTGTAACCCCACTACAAACTTTGAGCACCTAGGCTCAGGAATAAAGTCACCAACCGACTCAAACTGGACATAGGGCACGTTGCCTGAACTAGTATAAACCCTATGTTATTGAGTGCTTGGCCACCTCGGATCACAATGTATGGTAAAACTACAAATATTTACGTGTTGGTCACTTTCTGCACCAACACTGGGGTTGCAACCCCAATTAAGAGCACGGGATGGCAATCTTGCCAAAGCACGAGGTAGCCACCTAAATCCATAAATCCGCCTCCACTGTCTAATTATGAGTCATATTCTAATCATGTGAGAGTCTAGGCCACTCTAGTCCATGAGCACGGCTAATATATTAGTTTGATCAAACTTTGTAGAGGTTGTACACTTTCTGATAGCTACTGAACTATTTCAGTATGGGAGTTGGCCCGATCTTCACGACAGTAGGTCATGATCAAGATAACTTGCAACAAGGCAGGGGAAAATAAAAGGACAACTTGCTGAAGAACAGCGGAGTAACTAGCTTTATACCTGGCCAAGGTTGGATGCGACCAGGCGACGGGGAGAGAGGCACCAAAACCACGAATACTTCGACTCGATCTCCGAATGACCGCAGAACCACAACCGGAGCTAATCCACACAAGGCGGGACAGCCGTACTGGAACCCGCAGAGCATGAACTAGTGGATCCCAGAGGAATATCTTCACAAGTCTAGGAAGAACAAGGGTTTAAGTAAGCACTCGGCAGCTTGGCTGTAGTATCACTGGAATTATCAAATCATCAAAAAGGTCCTTTTCTAGTAGCCTAGAGGTAATATTTATACTATGAGAAGTTTCTAAGATAGATGTGAACTGAAGAAGCCAGGTTGGGAGGTGGGAGGTGGGAGGTCATCGGCCTAGATCATTCATGATGTGGTCTTCAGTTTCCATGTGTCTTCTGGGCTTTGGTGCAATCTTTAATGGTTTGGTCATAACTCCTTCCTTCATAGCCTTCAGGAGATAAAAAAATGTGACTGTTTCTTCTGGATGGTTCTGTCATGCTGGGTTGACTCGAACGTAGCTCTTCTCTCTGATCCATCCTTGATGTATCCTTGTCTTCCTTCTTGGAGAACCTGAGTAATAACAACATGCACGACTTAGGTAGCTCAAAATTACCATCAATGTTTAATTGAAATTCACAAAGTAGCGCGTGCACATCTTGCTGTATCTTTCGGGCGCGGCTACGGGTGATTAATCTAGTAGGGACCTGGAGTGGTGTATCAGCTGGTGACATGGTCGGAGAGGTCACCGAGGTCGGTGAAGTGGTTGGATAGGTCGCTGAGGTGGTCGAAGAGATCGCCGAGGTGGTCGAAGAGATCATCGAGGTGGTCGGAGAGCTCGCTGAGGTGGTCGGAGAGATCACTGAGGTCCCCAATGCTGGCGTGGTCACATCATCCTCCCCCCTTGAAAAAGAGTCATCCTCGACTCTTCCAATCCAAAGAATGGAGATAGGTCGGCCACATTAAAACTGGTACTCACACCATAAGTACTAGGCAGATCAATTTCATAAGCATTATCGTTGATCTTGCGTAGCACTTTGAATGGACCACCAGCTTGGGCTTGCAACATGCTTTTGTGTTGTTCAGGAAATCTGTCCTTGCGTAGATGCCCCCAAACCAAGTCTCCTAGTTCAAATAACACCTTCTTTCGACCTTTATTGGCGTGCTTCTCATACATCTTTGTCATCTTTTCAATGTTTGTCCGAGCTCTATCATGAAGGTTCTTGACAAACTCGGCTCGCTTGCTTGCATCGAAGTTTATAGGTTCCTGCATAGGTAAAGGCAAAAGATCTATGGGAGCAGTGGGTTTAAACCCATATACAATTTCAAATGGACAAAATTTAGTGGTCGAGTGTACTGCCCTATTGTATGCAAACTCGACATGTGGCAAACTTTCTTCCCAAAGTTTCAAGTTCTTCTTGAGGATAGCTCACAGTAGCATTGATAGAGTATGGTTCACAACTTTAGTTTGTCCATCCGTTTGTGGATGACACGTCGTAGAGAACAGCAACCGTGTTCCAAGTTTTCCCCACAAAGTTTTCCAAAAGTAACTCAAAAATTTGGTGTCACGATCAGAAACAATGGTTCGTGGCACTCCATGTAGTCGTACAATTTCTTTGAAAAACAATTCAGCGATATGTGAAGCATCATCGCTCTTGTGGCATGGAATAAAATGTGCCATTTTGCTAAAACGATCAACCACAACAAAGATGGAATCCCTTCCCTGCTTGGTTCAAGGTAAACCAAGAACAAAATCCATGGAGATATCTTCCCAAGGCACACTAGGAATAGGCAGAGGAGTGTATAATCCATGAGGATTCACACGAGACTTAGCTTTGTGGCATGATTCACAGCGAAGAACATGTCTCTCCACATCTCTTCTCATCTTTGGCCAAAAGAAGTGGTCGGTAAGGACTTGTTCTGTCTTCTTGGCGCCAAAATGGCCCATGAGTCCTCCTGTGTGGGCTTCCTGCACAAGTAAAATTTGAACAGAGCAATCTAGAATACATAGTTTGTTAGCTCAAAACAAAAACCCATTATGCACATGAAAGTTTTTCCATCCTTTGCCATCTCGACACTTGGAATATGGTTCAGAAAAATATGAATCAGTTGTATATAAATCTGTCGACGAAATATGGTCGGTAGTCTACCCAGGGGTATGCCCAAGGTAGTAGATTATCGGTAGACAGATGCACAAGCTGCAAACAAGATGGTGACGCAAGACAAACACGAGGTTTTATCCAGGTTCGGCCGCCGTGAAGGCATAATACCTACGTCCTGCGTCTGATTGTATTGCTATATGTCAATGGGAGATGTCTTTTAGAGGGGTCCCCTGCCCGCCTTATATAGTCCGAGGGGCAGGGTTACAGATCTAGAAACTAATCCTAACCAGTTACAATTGCCATAGGTGGTCGGATAAGGATTCCTATTCTAACCGACCAGGATCTTGCTTGATCTCCAAATCTGCCTTGATTCCTTGCATGGGACTCCGAACAGATTGGCTGAGCCACGCGTCATCTTCTAGTGGGCTAGACCCCCTGGTCTAGGCCGGCCCAAGCCTAGCCGTAAGGTATAGGGGTTAATACCCCCACAGCTAGTCCCCTAGCACCATGTATTATGCTGCGACACGCTGTTCGATCTCCTTCGGCTAATGCGATCCATCTTCATGTCATCTCCAACTGGTTGAAACATTGACAAAGTGAATGTGCTAGTATTCTGGTCAGAACAGAGAGCAGTAGACCATGATTATAGCTGAAGATTCCGGTTGTCCGAAGAATGCATGGTGCTTTAAAGAAAAAAGAAAAAGATTTCTTTCCTAATCAAGTGTGCCCACTTGTATTTCTGAAAAGAAATGTAAATGACCCTTGTACAATAGTAGTTATGGCCAACAGTTAGAGCGTAGGGGTCGATAAAATAAGCACATTCACCGCAAGGTGAAGTGTACCCACTTAGTCCCCAAGCCTGGTAGTAGGTGACGTAGGCATGTGGTGCCAGGGTCTAAAAAGAATTCCCACTGAAGTTGAGAATCCAATCGTCGTACAAGCAATACAAGATGCACCGGCAGGTGCATCGTACTGATGTAGTCCCTGAGCTTGCTAGAAGGCGAAGGTATCAGCCTTGTAGCAAGGTCCAAATAAATGCCTCTCAACTATATGTGAGTACAAATCACATGTAGCTGAGGAGAGTGGTCTCCGAGCAATGTTCGGAGAGTGGTCGGGGCAGTCCCCGAGCATGAGAGTGGTCGGAACAATCCCTAAGCACAATGGTGGTCTGGACAGTCCCCGAGCTCGATTATGGTCTGGACAGTCCCCGAGCACAATGGTGGTCTTGGACAGTCCCCGAGCACAAGGATAGTCGCGACAGTCCCCGAGCACGAGAAGTGTGGCGAAAAACCATATGCCACTTGTACTATTATTTTTTGTATTTATTTATTTACTTGCTCTGTCAAGTCCAATCTGACACGTCTGGTCAAAAAAAGTAGATGGGTATAGCACGTCATACTGCCCTTTTGTCTTTTCAAACAAATAGTTGTGTGGCACCTATAAGTAGGTGCGTCAGCGTGGGCCCTCCCACACTAGCAACGAAGAGGCGCATATATTGGCATAGATCTCGAGGCTGTGAAAACAACCGTCTGCGGCACGTGTGCACGTCTCCCAAGAATCTCGAGCAGACAAAATGGCATAACTCTTGGGTTAAATACAATATAAGATAGGTAAGTTACTTTTTACTGAACCACATTGCCATTCGCAGCCGCAGCCATCTTCTTCCTCTCACCAACCCTAATACCTCCAAAATTACCACCAATCAATCCTCCACCATTTCCTCGTTCACCAGCAAGACTAGATTCATGGCGAAAAGTGATGCACAGAAGAAAGCAGGAGTCATGGCGAAGGAGTGGTGGAAATCGAGAAGCAACGAGCAGACCATTGAAGACCTCGTCACCATGGGGGTACTCCACAACAAGGAGCTCGCAGGATGGCATGTGCCGGAGGGCGAGGGGTACCCCGATCCACAACCAGGTGAGATCATGGTGTTTGAAGACTTCTTTAAGCGGGGATTTGGGGTTCTAGTACATCCTTTTCTTCAGGGGCTCTGTCTTTACTATGAGATTGGGATTTGCAATCTGCATCCCAACTCGATCCTCCTCGTCGCCACTTTCATACATCTTTGCGAAGCATATGGCGGCTTCTAGCCCCATTTCGATTTTTTCCGCCATCTTTTCTGTCTGCAGAAGAAGGGAAACGGTGGTTCGAAGATAGCCGGGGGTGTGTACCTCAACCTCCATGACGGCATGAAAGCCTAGTACCTGCACTGCCCATGGAACACGTCGCTAGATGACTAGTACAAGAAATGGTTCTACATCCATGAAGAACCGAACACGATTACACTATGCGACGTGGGGTACATTTCAGAGAAGAGGACAGGGTGGTCAGAGAAGCCTGAGCACCTAGAACAGATTCCAGAAATATTTGGAATGATCCCATGGAAAAGACTGGATGGTCCGAGCGTGGTCGGGAACTTCATTTGCCGATGGATCTAGCCCTACCAGAGGAGAGTACATCCTGGCTATGAATATCAAGGTAGCACGGACCCAACGAGGATGAGGCAGGAGGTGCTTGACAAAATCGAAGTCAAAGTCAGAATTGGAGAGCTATTTAACTTAGCTGATCCAAATTATGCCAGATTGAACGACATCGAGCATGCTTTCATGCTTGCCCGACCTCCCCCAAAGGTAACTCGTCTTGCCCTATACCCATAGTTTTATATTGTGGTAGGATAAGTGGAAACTTACTGTGTTCATCCATTTTTGTTACCCAGGTTAACGATCGAGATAGAGCGACAGTGTTTGTGTCACCACCCCTAGAGTGGAGTGGCCACAAGGAGCTGGTCCCACCACCTAGACCAGCATCGAGATCGAAGACGAGGACGTCAACTAGGCGTTGCTCAGAGCTAGAGAGGAGGCAACGGCCCTAGCCACTGGTAAGTGGCCGACTGCCCCCAAACGGCCGAAGAAGAGATCAGCAACCACCCTGCTCATCGGGGGGCGCTAAGCATCAATGAGCCCGAGGAGGGACCAAAGGAGAAACCGGCCAGCAAGCGTCGATAGGCGATTTTTGCCTGGTCAGACGATGATGTAGAGGAGGGAGAGGATGCAGACACCTTTTGACTTGTCCCTCGAAAGTGGAGGAAACAACTGGAGTCGATGGAGCAGGGTGTCTCCTCCACGCCTATGGGACCCACATTGCCGATGGCGGTGAAGGATGCAGCCGGGTCGACCTCGGGAGTACCTGGTCAAGGAACGCGACCGGCGATGGGAGCGACAACCCGACCGAGCACACCACCGACCACTACAGCGTGAAGGACAAGCGGTGGAGGTGTCGGGCACCAAGGCCCAGCGATAGTGCTGGATGTAGAGGGAGACCAGGAGTCACTCGCACAGCACGTGGAGCAAGTGCGGCCAAAGAGACGCGCCTTCGCCACATCATTCCATGCTTCTAACATGTAAGTATTTGTAACCTTATTATAAGTTAGCAATTTGCATTGAATATGGTTGCCTTCTGAACTTTTCTTGGATGTACTAGTTCGGCGTCCACAGAAAGTTCGGACCAGCTAGCTAGAAGTTTCGTGGCTCCACCAATGAGTTCAGAGTAGACTGCCCAGCAGCCGGTCACCGAGGAAGCCATAGCAGAAGATCCGTCGGGGCCTCAGCAAGGGAGCAGTCAGACAACAGTCCTCGAGCAGGTGGTCGAGGGACCAACTGAGCCGGGCATGAGTGCTCCGAGCGCTAGACCTGCTGAGGGCAACACTTTAGCGTCGAGAGTGATGGAGCAGACCGAGGAGCAACAACCGGAGGTGAGAGCACAGCCCACATTCACTGACGCTGAAGCTTGATGAGGACATCACTTCTTCGGAGGTACCCACTGATCCTCCAACCGTCATGCAAGGTCCAATGACCCGGGCTCGAAAGCGACAACTCAATTTAGAGGTGAGCTTGTTCTTAAGCGATACTTTTCATACTTTTGAGAATAGACTACTACCTAATGATGTTATCTTGCTTAGGAACATTGGAGAGGGTCATGAAGGACTTAGAGGAAGTGGTGGAGGTGATGATGACCAGCAAGGACGTCCAACACAAGCCGGAGGCCCAGTCCAACAAGAATTTGAGTCTGCCTCGGCCTCCAGGACCAGTCTGCCTTAAACTGGTCACCCAGGACGCATCCAGACTCCATTTTTGATGATCCACATATGGATGGAAAGATAATTTGATATGGAAGCCAATCCAAGTGGTTTCCCATCAAAAGCTATTCGGAATCAACAGGAATCGTCGAAACAAGGCAGCGTCCAGAATCTGCCAGGGTGCTGTGACACCGTCTTTTGGTCCGTTGGACCATGTATCAAGTTTGGGCCCATTAGGGGCGCGTCTAGGGTTCTTGCACCACCCTAGAGTCTTCATAAACAGCCGCCGCCCCTCCATTAGAGTTTGGGTTTTGCTTAGATTAATCTGTTGAGAACAGTTTCGCCGTTCATCGGTTTGTGAGACCCCAACTTCGTGAGTTTAATCATTCATCAGCAATTTGGTTGCGTTCTTTCTTGTTCTTGCTTGTGTTCTTCGTTGCACAGGCAAGGATTAGCCTTCTTGGTGAGGTCAACTTGGTCCATGACTTGGTTGATAACCAAAGGAGCTATGGTGCTAAGATTGCAGGGCTCGATCTTTCGATCTGAAGCCGGATCGATGTGTCACTCTCTGCCACAACGATAGTTACCATCACCTGACGGAAGATTGGGATCATCGTCTCCATTAAGCGGTAGTCAGAGCTAAGGTATACCGACAGGTTCACTTTTATTCCCTAGTTTTAGTGTTTCGCATTCGTCCCATAGTCCAGTGCCATACTCGTTTTTCCTGTCCTAGAACCTTCCGCGCCATAGCCTTTGCATATTTCAGTTTCAGAGTCCGTCGTGTTGAGTTTGTGTCCTGGTCGAGGTCTTGTTGCTGGTTAGGTCGTGTTAGAGTCCAGTTTGTGTGTTTTTCCCCATCGTTTCCATCAAATCTTGGCTGTTGTGACCAATTTTGCACACATTGTTCCCGTTTTATCCTCTAATTCGGAGCCAATTCTTAAAACTGGTCTAGTTTTCGCATACGAACTCCTTTTTTGATGTTCCATATATGCAAATCGATCAGAATTTTTTTTTGGATCTGTCCATCCCCTGACTTGTTGGGGTTTTAAATTTTTAGATTGGTCAAAAAGTGGTCACAAGATCCTCGTTTCGTAGTCCTAAGGTTTTTGTCGATTTTGATCCAGTTTTCTGAAAATTCCACAGGCCACGTCTTTCACTTGTTTGAGCTCATATTTTCTATGGTTACTTCTTTTGTACTCGTAAGTAAAGGAAAAATATCAAAAAAATAAAATAAAAAAGTCGAAATTTCCCAAAAAAACAACGACAACCCAAAAATAGAAAAAAAGAGAGGGGCAAAAGAGGAACAATATCTAGAGGAGTACATAGAGAAGACCAAAGTGAGTTGTGTTAGCGTGTGCTGTCTGGTTCCTTGTTTGTGTTGCTGTTTCCATCTACCATACTTGTTTTTCTCATATCTATCACCTTGCTATCCACCATACTTTTGTCACACCTGGTACTTGCAACACGTTAGACCAGCAACGAGAACAAGTACTTTGGACTATAATTCAACATTACTTTCTATTACTGACTTGTGTGCTAGATATACATATTACTCTTTGTTTGCCTTCCAAGCTCCATAAACTCTTCAGATCAGTACAGACAAAGAGCCTTGCAATCTTGGTACCACTGCCTCACAGGTATCACGAACCAGCCGCCGGTTGTACTGCTCACTGCTTGTGTTGGTAAGAACTTTGTAAGAGCTTGGTAAGACGTTTCCACTTGCTGTGAAAAGTGACACCACTGCAACCACATAGTCATTTGGTAGGGATAACTTTCACCTGTTTGTTCCTATTTTTGTGTTTTCAATGGCAGGAGATGAATAGACTGGAGATAACAATCCTAAGGGTTTCAATGAGTGTGTCAGTCAAGAGCAACTACAAGCTATTGTAGAGGATGCCCAAAATGGATGAATGAGGCCATCAGGAAGGCCATCACTGACACACTCATTGAGCTCAACATTGGCAATAGCATGGAGAGATTGGACAAGCGAATTTCCACGCTAACCGACAAGGTTACTGAGTTGGAAACCTTTGTGGCGGGCAACAACAATGTCTCCGGCAGCAACACCGATGGTCAAGACACGGTGTATGATGCCAATGGGAACATAGGTCGAGCAGCTGTCTGACAAGAGAGATTACGACAACGTCTTTGCCGCAACACGATAGGTATGGGTGGTGTCCACCACCACCACCGTCAAGGTAATAATCACCGTGTGCCCGATGATCCTTATGCTAAAATTAAGTTCACAATACCATCTTTTTTGGGTCATTATGATGCTGAGGGATATCTTGATTGGGAGATGATGGTAGAACAAAAGTTTAGTGCCCACCTTGTACCTGAGCAGCATAGAGTTAGACAAGCTACTAGTGAGTTTAAGGATTTTTCCATTATTTGATGGAATGGGCTAGCTGCATAGGATGCTTTACCTAGTACATGGGAAGAACTTAAGGTAGCTATGCGTGATCATTTTGTTCCTCCTTCTTATCATAGAGATTTGCATAAGAAATTGATGCGTTTAGAACAAGGAGATAAATCTGTACATGATTACTATGGTGAGCTCTGAAAAGGATTGATGCGCTGTAGTGTTGTGGAGGGAAACGAAGATGCCATTTGTCATTTTTATTCGGGTTTGAGGTGTGAGATTCAGGACATTGTTGATTATAAAGAATTGAACACTGTCAACCAGTTGTTTTAGTTTGCTATGCTTGCAGAAAAGGAATTGCAAGGGCGTGAACAGCAGGGCAAGAGCAAGGTCAGCACCAGCACATACACGCCACGCTCGGCACCATCTTCGGGGCTGACCAAGCCAACCACTTTTCGGACGCCTCCACCAGCGAGCAAGCAACCAGCAACCTCTGGAGTTTCCGCTACACCTAAGGCACCTCCCGCAAGACCTTCAGATTTAGGTAAAAATTCTTTGCAGGTGCCTACCAAGAGTTCCTTATCCGTTGCATCGATGGGACGCACTTCGGGTATTCAGTGCCACCGTTGCCATGGCATTGGCCATGTGTAGAAGGACTGCCCAAGTCAGCAGGCATATATTGCTACAGAAGATGGTTACATCAGCACCTCTGACATTGAGGATGAAGAAGACCAAGATGCAGATGAGGAGGATGGCGAAGTCCTTGGTGATGAGGCCATGGCGTCCTATAGGAGCATCATTGTACAGCGGGTGCTCAGCTCACAAGTCCAGCAACCTGAGAAGCTACAACGCCATAACTTGTTCTAGATTTTCTTCGTCATCAGCGACCGTCGAGCACGTGTCATTATTGATGGAGTTAGTTGCAACAATTTGGTGAGTTCTGATTTGGTCAAGAAGCTTGGCTTGACCATATGCCCACACCCACGTCCATACCATATTCAGTGGCTAAATGATTCTGGTAAAGCAAAGGTAACACAAACTTGCAGAGTTTCATTTTCCATTGGTTCTTATGTTGATTCGGTTGATTGTGATGTGGTACCTATGCAAGCTTGTTCACTTTTATTGGGTCATCCTTGGGAACATGATAATGATGCTACACACCATGGTAGAAGTAATAAATACACTTTTGTGCATAAAGGAAAGAAAATTACTTTGGTACCTTTGACCCCTGCTCAAATTGTACAAGCTGATAGAGAACGCGCTGCTAGTTTGAATGATGTTCAATCTAAAAATCAGCAAGTTGCTAATTCTATTTTCCCACCTAAAAAGGATAAGACTACATCTATTTCTAAGGTTGAGGGGATTAAATTGAAGGGTGGTGTTATGCTTGCAACAAAATGTGACTTTGCTGAAATTTCTGATGATGATATTTGCTATGCTTTGGTATGCAAACGAGTTATGTTTTCACTTGATGATATTATTAGTTCGGTACCTCCTGCTATCACTAACCTTTTGCAGGAATATGAGGACATTTTTCCAGCTGAGATACCCTCGGGGCTGCCACCTATGAGAGGGATAGAGCATCAAATCGATTTGATTCCAGGAGCAACCTTGCCCAACCGTGCTGCTTATCGAACCAATCCTGAGGAGACTAAGGAAATTCAGCGACAAGTACAAGACCTTTTGGACTGCGGGTATGTACGTGAAAGCCTTAGTCCTTGTGCCGTTCCTATACTTTTGGTTCCTAAGAAAGATGGAAGTTGGCGTATGTGTGTTGATTGTAGAGCCATCAATAATATTACTATTCGGTATCATCATCCTATTCCTAGGCTAGACGACATGCTTGATGAGTTGTGTGGTTCTATAATTTTCACTAAGATTGACTTGCGAAGTGGCTACCACCAAATTAGAATGAAACTTGGAGATGAATGGAAAACTGCGTTTAAAACCAAATTCGGGTTGTATGAGTGGTTAGTAATGCCTTTTGGTTTGACAAATACACCTAGCACTTTCATGCGCTTAATGAATGAGGTTTTAAGAGCTTTTATTGGACATTTTGTGGTAATTTACTTTGATGATATATTGATTTACAACAAGTCTTTTGATGAACATATGGATCACTTACGTGCTGTTTTTAATGCTTTACGTGATGCACGTTTATTTGGTAACCTTGAGAAGTGCATCTTTTGCACGAATCGAGTTTTTTTTCTTGGCTATGTTGTAACTCCACAGGGAATTGAGGTAGACGAGATGAAAATTGAAGCCATAAAGAGCTGGCCGGTTCCCCAAACCATCACACAGGTGAGGAGTTTTCTTGGTCTTGCAGGATTCTACCGTCGCTTTCGTCAAAGACTTCAGCACCATTGCTGCCCCATTGCATGAGTTGACGAAGAAAGGAGTGGTGTTTCATTAGGGAGAGGCACAAGAGGAGTCTTTTGACACTTTGAAGGACAAGCTTACACATGCACCATTGCTGCAACTTCCAAATTTTGGTAAGACTTTTGAGCTAGAATGTGATGCTAGTGGAGTTGGCATTGGTGGTATTTTGATGCAAGATGGTAAACCAGTTGCTTACTTTAGTGAAAAATTGCATGGTCCTGTTCTTAATTATTCCACGTATGATAAAGAATTGTATGCACTTGTTCGTTCTTTGGAGACATGGCGTCATTATTTGTGGCCTAAAGAATTTGTTATTCATTCTGATCTTGAATCGCTTAAGTATCTTCGCTCTCAAAATAATCTGAATTGTAGGCATGCTAAATGGGTTGAATTTATTAAATCTTTTCCTTATATTATCAAACACAAGAAAGGGAAAGATAATGTGATTGCTGATGCTTTGTTTAGAAGATATACATTGCTGTCCCAACTTGATTGCCGGATTTTTGGTCTTCAATCCATTAAAGAACAATATGCGCTTGATGCTGATTTTAAGGATGTGTTGCTTAATTGTAGAGAGGGACACACATGGAATAAGTTTATGATCAGCGATGGGTTTTTGTTTATAGCTAACCGCATATGCATTCCAGTTGGTTCCGTTCGTCTTTTGTTGTTGCAGGAGGCACATGGAGGCGGATTGATGGGACATTTTGTTGCCAAAAAGACGGAGGAGGTGCTGTCCACACACTTCTTTTGGCCAAGGATGAGGCGAGATGTAGAGCAGTACGTGGCTCGGTGTGCCACATGTCAAATAGCTAAGTCGTAGTTGAACCCACATGGTTTGTATATGCCTCTTCCTGTTCCTTCTACTCCTTGGGTAGATATATCTATGGATTTTGTGCTGGGATTGCCAAGGACTAAGAGGGGGAGGGATAGTATTTTTGTGATGGTTGATCATTTTTCTAAGATGGCACATTTCATTCCTTGTCATAAGAGCGACGATGCTGTTCATATTGCTGTCCTTTTCTTTCAAGAAATTGTTCGCTTGCATGGTATGCCTTCTACTATTGTTTCAGATCGCGATGCAAAATTCTTGAGTCATTTTTGGCACATGTTGTGGAATAAATTGGGGACCAAGCTGCTGTTTTCTATGACATGTCATCCCCAAATTGATGGGCAAACTGAGGTTATGAATCGAACATTGTCCACCATGTTGAGAGCCATTTTGAAGCGCAATTTGAAGATGTGGGAAGAGTGTTTGCCGCATGTGGAGTTTGCATATAACAGAGCGGAACATTCCACCACCAAGGTAAGTCCTTTCTAGGTAGTGTATGGTTTTAACCCCCGTGCTCCTATTGATCTTTTGCCTTTACCTACCACTGAGAGAATACATAGTGATGCTAGAGAGCGTGCTGATTTTATTCGTAAGTTGCATGAAACAACTAAAGCAAATATTGAAAGCATGAATGAAAAGTATAGAATTGCTGGTAGTAAAGGAAGAAAAGAGATTAAACTTGAACCGGGTGATTTGGTTTGGTTATATTTAAGAAAAGATAGATTTCTTGAGCTACGTAAGTCTAAATTAATGCCAAGAGCAGCCGGTCCTTATAAGATCATTGAGAAAATAAATGATGATGCCTACAAACTTGAATTGCCACCCGAGTTCGGGGTTAGTCCCACCTTTAACATTGCAGATTTGAAACCTTATTTGGGAGAAGAAGATGAGCTTGAGTCGAGGACGACTCCAATTCAAGAGGGGGAGGATGATGAGGACATCACTTCTTTGGAGGTACCCGCTGATCCTCCAACCATCATGCAAGGTCCAATGACCCGGGCTCGAAAGCGACAACTCAATTTAGAGGTGAGCTCGTTCTTAAGCGATACTTTTCATACTTTTGCGAATAGACTACTACCTAATGATGTTATCTTGCTTAGGAACATTGGAGAGGGTCATGAAGGACTTAGAGGAAGTGGTGGAGGTGATGATGACCAGCAATGACGTCCAACACAAGCCGGAGGCCCAGTCCAACAAGAATTCGAGTCTGCCTCGGTCTCTAAGACCAATCTGCCTTAAACTGGTTACCCAGGACGCATCCGAACTCCATTTTCAATGATCCACATATGGATGGAAAGCTAATTTGATATGGAAGCCAATCCAAGTGGTTTCACATCAAAAGCTATTCGGAATCAACGGGAATCGTCGAAACAAGTCAGCATCCAGAATCTACTAGGGTGCTGTGACACCGTCTTTTGGTCCGTTGGACCATGTATCAAGTTTGGGCCCATTAGGGGCGGGTCCAGGGGTCTTGCATGACCCTAGAGTCTTCATAAACAGCCGCCGCCCCTCCATTAGAGTTTGGGTTTTGCTTAGATTAATCTGTTGAGAACAGTTTCACCGTTCATTGGTTTGTGAGACCCCAACTTCGTGAGTATAATCATTCATCAGCAATTTGGTTGCATTCTTTCTTGTTCTTGCTTGTGTTCTTCGTTGCGTAGGCAGGGATTAGCCTTCATGGCGAGGTCAACTTGGTCCGTGACTTGGTTGATAACCAGAGGGGCTGCGGTGCTAAGATTGCAGGGTTTGATCTTTCGATCTGAAGCCGGATCGGTGTGTCACTCTCCGCCACAATGATAGTTACCATCACCTGACGGAAGATTAGGATCACCATCTCCATTAAAGCCTGTGGGATGGCTTTGGTGATAGCAGAAGTTGCTGACGCCGGACCAGCACCGAGACCCAAAGAAGAGCCTGAAGAGGACGAAGTAGAGGAGGTCCTGGGCCATCCGCAGGACAAGCGACAACATGTGTATGTGTCGCGTTGGCGGAACGACCAATGGGTTGTCCATGAGGAAATCCCGGAGGTCGAAGAAACCAAGAAAGTTGAACGAGCGGCTAAACGGCTGGTGACGGAAGTGCATGTAAGCTTTGCTTCACCCCCTGATCTCACTGTCTAGTCGTAGCTGTCTTACTTAGCTATCTGCACACAGGACTTAATGAAGACCGCAAGGTACCACAAGAAATGCTTCGACCAGATCGAGGGGATCACTGCAAGCAACAAGGAGCTGACGGCGGAGGTGGAACGCTTACGCCAGCGACTTGAAGCCGCCAACCATGAAAAGATGGTGCAAGAGTCCTAGAACCAGAACCTAGTCGTCCAGCTCAGTAATAAAGAGCGGGAAAGAACAAGTAAGTAGCCACTTTATCACAATGACTACTGACAACTGCTATTGCATTGTTGGTAGTAACAACTGTAGTGTTGGTTAGAAGCCGAAGTGGTCCGTCTCCGAGAGGAGAACAGTTGTGCTATCGTGGAGTGTGATCGCCTGAAAGAGGACAACAGAAAACTGGTGCAAGACTAGTCGCAGCTCCAGGACCACACGACCAAGATGACAGAGGAGCTGAAAGGTAAGTTTTCCAAACCCCTTGGCCCATTTTTGTTGCCTGCTGTAGTTTGGCGTAATATAGCGTCTTAACAACATGTACAGTTTGCAGTTATAAAAATCAATGCGAAGAAGCATCTGGAGGCTATGATAAAAGACCATGACGGCTGGAAGGTGCAGTGCTAAGAGATCACCAAGGATCGTGACACCTGGAAAAACCGGTGCTAGGAGGTGGCAATGGGCATTTTGCCGGTCCTTAACCTCATCGATCCGGCACTAGCAGAGGACGTGCCAAGGACGCCACAACTAGGATTGATCGAGAGATGCTGAAAGGCATGGGGATGGTTCCAGGAGTTCATGAAGGAGGCGGGTGAGTACACAGGTGCACATGTGCTAAGCATGGTATGTGCTCACTACCCTTTGATCAATCTCAAGCGCCTGGAGGCTGGATACCCAAAGGAGGTAGATCCAGACAAGGCCGAGGAGCTATGGATGACCCAGCTAGACTTGTCGGTGAAAATAATTGGTGACATTAACCTATGTGGAGGCACGACACCACCTATACAGGGAACGCCATCAACAAGTCAGCTGGAAACGCCGTCATTTTTAAGCCAACCAGCGAAGCCCGCGGTCTCAACCAGCCAGGCATCAGTGGGGCCATCTTCTTCAGCTTGATCAATGCCAAAGTCTTCGAGACCCTTGCACGATGTCAGGCCCAGCGAGCAGTAGGTGCCGCGTGCCCCGACCAGCCAATAGTATAGGCTATAGCTATGGAAGAAGATGTAGTTGTGTTATTGTAAACTTGGACCTTTTTAGGCAAGCTTGTAATAACATAACTGTATATCAGCATAAGCTTGTTTGTTTTGTAGAAAACATATTTAAGCTTGGATATCGTGTTGGTATAACTAAGTGAGAACATGTTAGCGTTCTGTTTAGTTGTACCAGTTTAGTCAACATGTCATCCTGAAAGGTTTATATGGCCCTGGTTTGTCTTGTGGTCAGAGTGTGAGGTGCGTAGCTTGTGCACACGTAGACACACATAAGTCAAACCAGAGAGGACCTACCGATCACCCGTAGCGTAGAGAGCAGATCCCATGCACGCGTTGGGAGGAACCGGAGACAGGGCTTGCTCCAAAAACTCGAGAAGGAATGGTGGTCGGTTTTAACTGGTTGAGTTAGAATAACAATAGACTTCAAAGTGACACATTAGAGTGGTCAGAGAAATCATAATAGCTTTATTGAATTAAATCAAAAGTACAAGATGGGTACATATCTCAGTAGTTAAGCATAGAAACACCTAAGCTTGTCGATGTGCCATGAATTGGGTAAGTCTGTACCGTCCAGGTGAGCTAACCTGTAAGATGTTGGTCGTGTAACCTCCTTGATCATGAAGGGCCCTTCCCATGGGGTTGCGAGTTTGTGGACGCCCGCCTGATTCATCTTCCACTTCAGGACCAGGTCCCCAACCATGAAGAACCACTCCTTGACGTTCTTGTTGTAGTACCTGCGCAAAACAGCAAGGTATTTGGCTGTTCGTACGCAAGAATCGAGCCGCTTCTCTTCTGCACTATTCACTTCTAGCTCCCGTACTTCATTGGCCTTATCTTTGTCAAAGTTCTCTACCCGTGCTGATCTGAAGGCTATATCCACTGGGAGCACTGCCTCAGCGCCATAAACCATAAAGTATGGTGATACACCGGTATTACGACTGGGCTGGGTTCTGAGACCCTAGACCATGGCTGGTAACTCTTTGAGCCATCTTTCGGGAGCTTTGTCATTTTCTCTGTACATCCTCTTCTTAAGTGCGTCCAAGATCATACCATTTGCCTGCTTGACCTGTCCATTAGCTCTACGATGCGCCACCGAGACGTATTTTACTACTATGCTCCTTTCATCGCAGAAGTCCCAAAAAGCATTCCTAGTGAACTGAGTACCTAGATCAGTGATGATGCTGTTGGGTATGCCAAAGCGGTGGATGACCTGGTCGATGAACGCAACAGCCTTTTCTGAAGATGCCTTGACTAGGGGCATGTACTCTATCCACTTGGAAAATTTGTCGATCAGCATAAAGACGCATGTAAATTTCCTAGGGGCCGATTTGAAAGGCCCGATCATATCTAGTCCCCAGCATGTGAAGGGCCAGGAGGCTGGTATTTTTTGAATCTCGTGTGCTGGTACGTGGATTCTCTTAGCGAAGAACTGACAACCTTCACAATGGCAGACTAGCTTCTCTGCATCTGCTATGGCTAACAGCCAATAAAACCCAGCTCGGAAAGCCTTGCCAACCAGCATTCTCGAGGCCACGTGGTTGCTGTAGGAGCCAAAGTGGTTTTGGTCCAGGAGATGTTCACCATCCTCTTGGGTTATACACTTCATCAAGATTTCCTCCTTCGCGTTCTTGCGCCATAATTTGCCATCGACGAGCAGATACTGCTTACTGCAATGCATCAGGCGTTTGTTTTCTATCTGATCGGTGTAACCGCTACCATATGTTAGGTACTTGATGAAAGGTACTCTCCAGTCAGGCTCCTTAATGGTCGGAGGTGGTTCGGTGGTGTTTGACGCCGGAACCATAGCCACCAATGGCTGGTCTAGAGGCTTGTCGACCGCGGGATCTTCTTCTTCGATGGAAGGCATGAGCAGTACTTGAACAAATACGCCATGTGGGACATTGGCTCAGGATGATCCTAACTTTGACAGCGCATCTGCTGCTTGATTTTTGTCCCGGACGACATGTGTGTACTCGATGCCATAGAACTTGCCTTCCAGCTTTCTGATCGATTTGCAGTATGCATCCATCTTTTCGCTAGTCGTATCCCAGTCCTTGTTGAGTTGGTTGATGACCAGAGCTGAGTCTTCGTAGACATAGAGATGTTTGACACCGAGCTCGACCACAATGTGCAGGCCATGTAGGCATGCTTCGTACTTGGTGGCGTTATTAGACGCCGGGAAATAAATCCTAAGGACGTATCAGAGCTACTCCTTGGATGGTGACATGAAAAGGACTCCTGCTCCTATGCCATCGATGTTGAGAGAGCCATCGAAGTACATCTTCCAATACTCGTCGGGCCCCTGAGAGGCAGGTGTGCTTAAGTCTGTCCACTCGACGATGAAATCGACAAGTGCCTGAGACTTGATTGTAGTACGGCTTGCAAATTCCAAGGAGAAAGGGCATCACTCCATTGCCCATTTGATGATGCGCCCGTTTGCATCCTTGTTGCGAATGATGTCTCCCAGAGGGTACTCAGTCATGACCACCACGCGATATCCATCAAAGTAGTGTTTCAACTTTCAGGATGTGATTAGTATGGCGTAGATCAGTTTCTGAATCTGTGGGTACCTGGTCTTGGATTCATTGAGCACCTCACTAACGAAATATATTGGTCATTGTACATTGTAGACGTGGCCAGGCTCATCGCTCTTGACCACCATGGTAGTGGAGACCACTCGATTAGTTGCCACAATGTAAAGCAGGAGGGTTTCGTCTTCTCTGGGAGCAGTGAGGACCGGAGGTGATGTAAGGAATTGTTTCAGCTGTGTAAAGGCAGCGTCCGCTTGCTCCGACCACTCAAACTTCTTGGATGCTTTGAACAGCTTGAAAAACGGTAGTCCTTTTTCGCCTAATCTTGATATGAAATGATTTAGGGCTGCCATGCATCCGGTAAGCTTCTGAACATCCTTCACCTTTTTGGGCGGCTTCATGTCCAAGACAACTTTTACCTTCTCTGGGTTAGGGCGTATGCCATCGTGACTAACGACGTTGCCGAGCAATATACCAGATGGAACACCAAAGATACACTTCTTTGGGTTTAATTTCCATTGGAATGTGTTAAGAGCTGCAAAGGTACGTTCGAGGTTGTCAACAAGGGTGTATGCTTCCTTGGTTTTAACAACTACATCGTCAACATAAGTCTCGATGAGGTCGTCTTTCATCTCATCTTTGAGGCAGGCCTGTATGGCACATTGATAGGTAGCCCCGGTGTTCTTGAGCCCGAATGACATGGTCATGTAGCAGTAGGCGCCGAAGGGCGTGATGAAGGATGTCTTGATCTGGTCGTCCTTTTTGAGAGCGATCTGGTGATAACTAGAGTAGCAATCGAGAAAGGAAAGCAACTCACAACCGGCAGTTGAATCTACGACCTCATCTATGTGAGGTAAGCCGAAGGGGTCTTTAGGGCAGTGTTTGTTGAGATTAGTGTAATCAATGCACATTCTCCATTCATTATTCTTTTTGCATACAAGAACCAGGTTGGCTAATCACTCCGGATGATACACTTCTTTGATAAATCCGTCTGCCAAAAGCCGTGTAACTTCTACCCTAATAGCCTCCTTTTTGTCATGAGCGAACTGTCGTAGCTTCTGCTTGATAGATTTGGCCTTGCCGTCGACATTTAAGGAGTGCTCGATCAAGTTCCGAGGTACACCGGGCATGTCAGCGGGTTTCCATGCGAACACACTCACGTTGCTCCTCAAGAACCTGATGAGCGTGTCTTCCTATTTAGGATCTAGGTTGGCCCCGACAAGGGCTGTTTTGCTAGGATCACCGTCGACCAGCTGGATTGCTTTGTGCTCTTTGGACTTGACGTTCTTGCGTGGGGCCTCGAGCTCTGGGATCTCTAGGTGGTTGGCTAGGGTCTTCTTGGTGTCGAGCGTGGTCTCAGCCATGCGAATAGAGAGGTCATGAGCCTCTACTATTTTGAAGCTATTGTCCTCGTAGGTATAAGCTGCATATACATTGCCCCTGAGAGTTAGAACCCCTTTCTCGGTAGTCATCTTGAACACCAAATACCTGTAGTGAGGTATGGCCATGAATTTGGTGAGCGCTGGTCGACCAAGGATAGCATGGTAGGTGTCTTTGAAGTCAGCGACCACAAAGTTGACGTAGTCAGTGCGAAAGTTGTTCGGGGTACCAAATTGCACAGGTAGCGTGATCTGCCCGAGAGGTGTGGAGCTCTGTCCACGAAGAACACCCTAGAACTATGCCTCGTATGGCTTGAGATTAGCCTGGGTTATCTTTAGGGCTAGTAAATTGTTCTTGAACAGTATATCGATGGAACTGCCATCGTCAATCAGCACTCTATCGAACTGAACCTTGTTGATACAAGGATCGAGAACCAGAGGAAAATGTCCTGGCTTAGGTATTGTAGCCCATTGGTGCTTTCTGCTGAAGGAGATCTCGTGGTGAGACCAAGGAAGGAGCCATGGATCGGCGATGAGGTTGTCGGCGTTGGCCACGTTCAAGCAAGTGCGGGCGAGCAGCTTGCATTCTCGTTTGGTCTCGATGGACACTTTGCCTCCAACGATGGTGTGGACGTGATCGGTTGGCTTGACATACTTGTGACGAGGATCTACATCTTCATCATCGTTGTCCTTGTTACGCTGCTCCCCTGCGTCGTTAGTCTTGTCAGATGTATCCGGAGCCTGTTGGCGCGTGTAGATAGATTTGAGGACATGGTAATTCTCCATGGTATGGTTTGACTTGGGATGGAGCTGGCAGGGTCCTTTCAATGCTTTGGCATAGTCTTCTTCGTAGTTGCATCATCCGCCACCTTTTTTAACGGTGTTGACCTCGCCGTCATCTTCCCAAGCACGCTTGCCCCTATAATCGTCACGGCGATTACACCGCTGATTACGCTGGTCACGGTGGTCGCGAGAATCGTTGCGCTGGTTGCGGTGATCAAAATTGTCGTTCTGACCACGGTTGCCGCGGTAGTCGTCGCCGTGTGGGGGGTGGTTGGAGTGTGGAACCCTTGCTGCTTCTTCGATGATTATCTTTTTATCATCATCGGCATCCGCATATTTTTTAGCAGTGGCCAGGAGCGTTGTGACTGATTCAGGTCTCTTGCGGAGGAGCTTGTCCCTTAGGGCATCGTGGAAGCGGAGACTAGTGATGAAAGCCTCGATTGCCTCATTGTCAGAGATTGACGAGACCTTGATGCACATCTCCGAGAAGCATCGGATGTACTCGCGTAGTGGCTCATCATTGCGATTCGAATCCACTGTAGATCATATTTGTTGCCGGGTTGCTCACAAGTAGCAATGAAGTTGTCGATGAATGCTTGCTTGAGCTCTTGCCAAGAATCAAAGTAGTTCGCCGGCAAGCTGACCAGCCATTGGTGGCTTGCATGGCCGACAGCGACTGGGAAGTAATTAGACATGACATGCTCATCAGCCATGGCTGATCTGCACGCGGTTTCGTAGAGCATGACCCATAATTCGGGGTTCTCCTTGCCATCGTACTTCTGAAGTTTTTCAAGCTTGAAGTTCTTGCGCCATATGACATGGCGAAGGTGTGGAGTAAACTGCTTCAAACCCGAAGGGCTGTGGGTAGTATCATATTCCATATAGCGATAGCTTTCGTGGGATGCACGATCGTTGGCTCTTTGGTTAATGCGATCACGCAGATCGCGTTCTCCGAGGTAATGGCGGAGATCGTTATTGCCATCATGGCGATCCCGGTTGCCACCCTGGTTAACCCTACGACCACAGTTATCACGGTGATTATCGCGGTTGTCTCGGTGGTTGTCGTCCCAGTAGTCGCGACGGTTGTCGTCCCGACCACCATCATGGCCACCGTTCCCGCCTTGATGGTTGTCTGATGGATCGTTGTTGCGCGAGCCACGTTGGTTGGGTGGTTGTGAGCGACTTGAGTACTGGCGGGTGTGGCTTGATTCAACTAAGATGGATGGAGCCCGAGCTTGATTTACAATCTCTGCGGTCTATGCCATAGCAGCCGTCAGGTAAGCTTGTATATCATCACGAACTGCCTGGGTTTCCAGGGTATTGGGTTATCGTTGCATTGTCGCCATAGCAACAGCTATGTTGGCGCTTGGAGTCCTGAAGACCTGCTTGTCCCCCACCCTGTCAAAGGCATTGTTAAGGTCATGCGGCTAGACCCTTATGCGTCATGCCTCCTCTTCTACCTCGGCTTTGATTTGTCGGCGATTAAACCGGTCAATATTGCGTGCTTCGTGTGCTAGCCTTTCTTGTTCTGTTTCGCCAACTACCAGTGGTTCATAATTACTGACAACATTGATCAAGTCTCCTTGCCTTGGTGGGAAGGATGGGAATCGTGGGAACCCCGAGGTGTGGTCTGGGATATCCAGATCGTAATCAACACCTTCATTGTCATGATGCTGGAGCTCGGTGTGGACGGAGCCATTAGATGCGATGCCGAACGAGGAGCTTGAGCCACCCTCTTGAACCGTAACACCTCGGGTGTTAGCCTTGCATAACTTGACTTACATAACATGAGCATGATCATCAAGCAATCATAAACAAGCATTTACAATTGAAACATTGCATTGAAACATCTGAAACATTTACTTGTTATCGCATGTTTCTTTGAACATATGCAACTTTTCTAATTACTTCATGTCTCCATGTGTATATGCATATGATCATGAGTATACATGTAGATGGTTGATATGAGTCACAAAAATATATTGGCAATACATAGGTTAGCAAATGGAACATGGTTCATGAATGTCATTCCCATGATCAAGCCCTTAAGTCATGTTTCATGTGATTACTTTAAATAGCTCTATGAGTGACTAATACATGAAATGATTGAATGACCTTGCAATTAGCCTAAACATGTTTAGAGTATCATTATGAACAACTTTGATATTCATGGTTAAGGGTAATTAGGTCATTAAGCCATGCTTTGAAGTGTATCATCATTTAAATGTGACATGTTTGACCAAATTTGAACTAGGTGTTAGAGACCATGTATGGAGGAGATCACTAAAGAAAAGTTGTAGTATTTACTATAAGGAACAACTTTTATTTTTGGGTCATTAACTGATTCAGCTCCTAACATGTGTGAAAATGGATCACAAAAATCAGTAAAATCAACATTTCAACACTTATGAATTTTTCTAAGTCGTTGTTCATTGACAGACTGATAGGCCGACATTGGGGATGACATTACTCAGTGTTAGTTGTGAATTAGAGCGTGCTCCCATAACAAAAGTTGTAGCTGGTACATAGGACTACGCAAGTCGTGTAGATCGTTTGCACTTTGGAGCTTTGGTTTAGTAGATAATTCACCGTGTAAACTCGCTGTCAGGCTCGTATCGAGGTTAACTGATGAACTAATCGACGCCGTTCGGTGGCCGACCGGCATCAGGACAGAGCCGCCGCGTGGAGGTCACGTTGGTCGTGCGTCGCCGTTGCCCTGACCGCGCAGGCCATGACACGCTTGAGCACGGCATTACCACCCCAGCACCCGCCCGCACTCAGCCACGCCTCCATTTCGCATTTCCCGGCTCTCCTTCGCCGTTCACAGCGCCCGCAGTAGCTGCAACCTCGGCACCGCAGCGCCGCCGTCGTCGTTAATGGCACAAGCCGCGCCCAGCCGCTTCTCCATCACCGCAACAGCACCACCGCCATCCCAGCAACTCCCTGCTCCAGCCTGTGCCCATTGTTTGAGCTCGGTAAGCTCTAGCCCCACGCACAGCCTCGCCGGAGCTCCGCCGCCAACCCCGTCGTCGTGGCCACACCGCCACCGTCCACCTCTCACCACGCTAGTTGCTGCGCTAGGTTTTCCATAGCCCGTAGATGCTTGTACGTGCATTTGATTGAGTCACCGTGGCTTCCACCGGTGTCTCACCGTCGACCCGCACCTCCGCCCCACCATGGGCGCCGCCATAGTAGCTAGCTCCGACGTAAGGTCCCACCAAGTAGTGCAACGTGTGCGCAAGGTCGAGTAGATCATCGTGTGATGATGTCACCATCGGCAAGTTTGCCGTCGGCGAGCTCTGGCCGCGCCTGTAGAGTAGCGCTGCCTGCTCTGTTCTTGTCTCGATGACATGTGGGGTCCTCTATCAGCGGGTCCCATCGGTTAGCGACTCTGTATTTGAAAGTTAGTTCATTTTGAATTCAGATTTGAGTGTGTTTTGTAATTTTTAGATCTCAAGTTTGGTAGCTTCATAAAATTGTGCAATAAATTTGGTAGTGTTCCTTAGGAAGTCTAGTATTTATGAAAAATATATTCTTGACATTTACAGTAGAAATTTTGGGAGATTTAAATGGAGATTTGAAATGTGTTTTTGAATGCACGCAAACTTGTTTATTTTATATCTAGAGTTCCTGTCCTCCAACAATTATGAAATTTTTGTGGTAAGCTAGTCTTAACATTTATGAGCTCTGGTAAAAATTTGAGGATTAGTGCATGTGTAGATTTGTAGTTATAGATTTTTCTTTTATAAATAGTGAATCCTGGTATGAATTTTTATAAATTATTTGTGAATTCATTATTCCTGAAATTTGTTGGGGGATATCCTAGTACCATAAGGATGATAAGAAAAATAGGAAATATGTTGCTTGACACTTTTCACTAGGGTTTTCTATTTATGCTACTTTAAGCCTTTCTGTCTTGTCATTTTTGTATGGAATGTTTTACTGTATAAAATGGCATGAAACTTTTACAGTAGTCTTTTAGTAACCTTAGTAAAGCACTGTAAATTTTTGTGAATTTATGAAGTACATCTGGTATATGTTTATTATTTAACCTAAATATCTAAATAAAATAATAAAGGCATTTAAATAAATAGTTTGGGCTTCACCATTATATTGTCTTGAATGTATTTGGTATGCTTAAACTATTGGTAGGCTTTATGTTGTCAAACTTTGAGTGATTACATGAAGTAGAAGTATTGTTGCTTTAAAATGCAAATTTAAAAGGATTCCGGACAGATTCTGTAGTTTGATAAGTTGCATGATAGTGATGATGTTTGCTGTAAAAATGGTTAATAACAAAGTTGTAGATAATTTGATAAGATTTCCAGAAAGTCCAGGATCACTGCATTTGGATTAATAGAACTCTAGTTATGAGTGAAACAAGTAGCTGCTGTTTTGTGATATAGTAGATGCATTATGGAAGTAGTTAATTAAATAATCGAGAAGAGATATGCACCTACTCAATAAACATGATGCACTTGTTAACACCATGCTGTTACGAATACTTATATGAATGCATTCATCATGTGTCATCATGCTATACTTGTACGCATGTATGCATTCGCAATACCTTATGCCATATTCATGCATCTAGGATTGGAGGAAGAGATAACGTTGCTGGACTTCAAAGAAGTAGAGGAAGGGGACCAGCAGGAGAATCCTCAAGTCGTAGCTCCCGAAGGCATGGAGCAGAATCCTGAAGAGCTTCCAGAGTGTCCTGACCACCACCCCACTTCCTTTCTGCGATGCAAGCCCCAGAGCATTCTAAGTCTCCTAGTATTTTACAAATGATTACTTAAGTACTTATGATTGATGCATTAGGTTATAAGAGTTAAATGGAACCACTTGATGCATATACATTCCTTGTCCAAATATTACACCTTTAACCGGTATAGGTCCAGGATCGAATATATGCTTAGCCATGCTTAGACCGGTAGAAGTCGGGTGATGTCCTGTCACCTGCGAGATATGGGTGGATACCGGAGCACGGTTGGCTATATTTGCTATCGTGGAACAGAACCATGGGGTAAAAGAAAATCGAGACCGGGTGGGATGTTGATAGAGAAGCAACAAGACATGGAGGTCTTGGGTGTGGATCTATCCCCATCTATGTCGATTAAGGACCGTACCGTTGTTGGCGCTTCTAACAAGATTGAACGCATGCCTCTCACTTAGCTGGCCGGATAACTCGTTCCGACCGTGAAGCCGAGTAGCTCAACTCAGGCCGGGACCCATTTTGTTGTGCGCTCCTTGCCGGGGGGGGGGGGCGATCAGACTGAGTCCAAGGGCAGGCTAGGCCTAAACATCCTGGCATCTGGTGTCCTAGATTGTGCGACGCAGTACGGACCCGCGAAATGTAGACTTGAGTTGTACCAAAGGTGACTTAAGGCTGCCTTCGCGCAGTATGCCTGGGTTTGTGTTAGGAATAAATTCCCAGCTGGTTGAAATCGATTCGAATCGTTGTCTCTCCTGGATAGTGAGAAACTTGGCTAGTCCCAACATCGTAGTAACTGTGTTATGGAACATGATGGTTCGGATGAATATGGAATTACAATCCCTGCTATGGTTACTATTGTATGCTTTTAAATGATATACCACATGTTTGGCACAGGATAGTTGCTAATCTAGAGATGGATAGTCATAATTAATTGGTAAAGGAATCCTAATTGTACAACTAAGTCAATTGCCTTTATGCAAAATGTTGTCAAGCTATCTCCACTTATATAGCCTTGCATAATCCTTGGAGTCATTTTATTTTTGGTTTATGACGGGTAAGTCTAGCTGAGTACCTTCTCGTACTTAGGGTTTTTATTTTCCCACTGTTGCAGATGGCACTGTGTATCATGGTTATTGTAAGAGTTGCTTCTATCCCGCCGTGGATGAGGAGTAAGCCTTGGGCAGGCTTCTTTATTAATCCCTATCTTTGCTTTTGTGGACCGTGATCCTACTTAGCACTGTATCAAACTATGTTGGAAACTTTATTTTCGAATTTATTTGCTTCCGCTTTATCTATCAAACTCGGTTTGTAATAACTTTTATTCATACTCTGATGACGAAATGTATCTGTGAACTTTATGTAATATGTGGCATGTATGTTGAATCATGTACGATCTTGGTTGTTGTAAATCGTTTATCGAGACCCGTCATGGTACTTGATGGACTATCGGGTTTATATGGGTTCAAGTATGATAGTGTGACTGCTCGCGGGCTGCCATTGCACTTGTACTCTTATAAATTGGTCGGTTCTGCGACAGCTAGTATCAGAGCAAGATTCAACGTTAATTGTCACATGTGTATTTGTCGGTGTTTCGGAACCGGGGGTCCCTCAACCGACGAGTGAATTTGTGCTGCGTGCCCCTAATCCCGGATGGTGATGCAAAGAGACACAAGGTTTATACTGGTTCGGGCAATCGAGGCCCTACGTCCAGTCTGGGAGATCGATCTTGTATTCCTTGCACCGGAGTGCTTGTAGTAGGGGGTTACAAGCTAGGTGAGAGAGGGGGATAGCCCCAGGTCTCAGCGAGGGTGGTGCGGGCTGCTTGAGATGTTGTTCCCAAGCAGCGTAGAGGGGTGTAGTTCTATCGGTGTGTTCATCTTGCCGCGCCCCTAGAAATGGCCCTGGCTACCTCCTTTTATAGTCACAAGGAGGGAGTCAGAGGTACATGAAAAAGCTACTATTTGCTGACGTATTCCGCACGTATTCCGCTCCCTGGAGCAGCATGGCGTCGTGGGAGTTCCCGTCGACGTCTAGTCAGTATGGTCTTTAATGCTGGCGACATGCTGCGCTCCTGTACTTCTGTTGACTTGGTGAAGCGCCGAGGTCTGGTGGCTGCTGTAGTAGGCTGTGCCGAGACCTGCCGTGCTGAGGCCGAGACCTACCGTGCTGAGGCCTGCTGTGCCGAGGCCTTTAGCAGGTGGCAATGTGAGGCCTGGGCGGCCATCGTCGATAGGATTTAGGCGGAACAGTGCGGAACGTGCGTATACAGGATACGGTACCATGCATTGTCAGTAAGGGATGGTAAAAAGGCGACTTGACCGTTGTCCTGTCGCTCCTGTCGCGGCGTACTGCCGATCGTGGCTTACGTAGTGGGGGCAGCTGGGCGCATTAATTGGATGCGATAGCCTGCCAGAGTGACTTTTGAGGCGGAGGCGACGAGGGTTGCGGGACGAGCCCAGCCTCGGGCGAGGCGGAGCATGGCCAGTTCGCCCGAGGCCCTACCGGGAGCCTCGGCGAGGCGGAACTCGGTTAGTTCGTCCGAGGCCTATCGGGGGTCTCGAGCGGGGCGGAGCGGTCGGTTCGCTGGTCCCGAGGTCACAGGAACCCGGTTCTGACTCCCCACGTCGTGTTCGTCCTTGGTGCGGGAGTTTAGGCAGCACAGTAGCCGGTAACCCCTGCACAGTCCCGTCGTGGATGGCAGGATGCTGACGTGACGGACGTCTGGTCTGCCACTTCGCTGTACTGTGCCGTCGTGTGTTTTGTCGGAGTGGTTGAGCGCCTTGACGGGACGTGCGGAAGTGTCACGCTGGTCATACTCGGTCTTGTGCGTCGTGGGGCTCCAGTACGGCTTGATGCAGGACATGGCGGGCGACGTGCTGGTTGCCGTGTAATGACGTCGTTGGGAGCAGCGGCTCTGCCGATGCCGAGGCCGAGCCATCGTGGGGGGCTCGGTGGTCGTGGACCCTTAGGCTGCCGAGCCCGTGAAGCGAACTGTCGAGGCCTTGGGGGGAGTTATTGGCCCTGGGTACTGATTCCGAGGCCACAGTAGCCCAGATGTGGCCCCCCACGCTGCATTATCCTTGGTGCAGGAGTTGGCAGCATAGTGAGGCATGGGCGTCACGGTGGTTAGTACAGTGGCGGGTAACCCCAGCCCAGTCCTGCCTCCTGTCCCATCGGCCATTCTGCTGTACTGTGCCGGGCGTGCGGCTGTTGTCGGGGACAGCAGTCGGCTGAGTTGATGTGACACGACGTTTTGCCAGAGGGACGGGAGAAGGAAGAGGTAGCGGAGTGCTGCCGAGCCCGCCTCGCGCGAGACGGAGGATCGGTGGCCCGGCCGAGGCCTGCGACGAGAGAGGGGGTCGGCCGAGGCCTTTGGTAGGGGGTCACCCGAGGCCAGCGGCGAGGGGGCCTCGGGCGAGTCGGAGAATTGCAGACCTCGGTAATGGGGCCTCGGGCGAGTCGGAGAATCGGCCGAGGCCAGCGGTGTTTAGCTGGTTTCGATTTTTACGAAGTCTAAGCAGTCGTTTTTTTTTTGATCTTGCTTAGGGTACCCCTTCTCACGGTATCCGACAGTAGCCCCCGAGCCTTGGGGGGAGTGGAGGCACTCCCCCTGAGGTTCTGACGAGAATTGGCTCTTGATAGTTCCTGTCGGGATGGTGTTTTGTTTTCGAGGTTTCGGTGGGTGCGCGCGAGCGCACCCGCCGGGTGTAGCCCCCGAGGCCCTGGAGGAGTGATTTCACTTCTTCAGGGGCTTTTTTCTCTCGACGATGTTGCGGAAAGAGCCCCTTAGCCTCCGCCTGGAGCGAGAGGGCCGTCAGGGGTCTTCCGACTTTCTTGTCCGTCTCCCGCACGTCCTTTTCGCTTGGACGGGGGGCTGTTTGCCGAGCCCACTCGCGTGCGAGCCTGAGCCGCTGGGTCTCGGCAAAGTTGCAGGAGGAGCCCCCGAGTCTCTTGCATGAGAGAGCGGTCAGAGGTCCCCCTGGCTTTTGGTTCGCCCCTCGCGTGTGAGGGTCTGTCGGCCGGGGCCCCCTCGGGTGCGATCCTAGGTCGCGGGGTCTCGGCGTCTCTTGCGGAAGGAACTCCCTAT